>NW_015151511.1:142940-143869 GCF_000732505.1 Cyprinodon variegatus
CAAACCTGCTCTAACAACTGTACGCACACATTGAGGCATTTTTCAACAAAGAGACCTCAGATCTGCCCTGGGAATCAAAAAGAAACAACAGCCCATTTGTCCTGTTCTTTAAACCTTTTGGGGTAAAGGTTTTAATTTTTGATGCTTCTGTTTTCCTGAAACTCCGGTTGGCTCAAAATTAGCCTGGTTCTGCTGGAGGTCTCATCCTGTTTTTTTTTTCTCTCCACTGTTGCTGCATGCATGCTCTGTATGAGGGATTGCTGTAGAATCAACAACAACAAAAAAAAATGCTTGTGAAAATCTACTGTCTGCAGCTGCTGAAACAGGAGAAGAGAATCCTGTCCAGTCAGTGACTGGACAGGATTACAGAAACTTTCCCCCTTTAATCTGACTGGTTGGTCAGACTGAATTGTTTCTGGAAAGTCTCCTTCGATGACATGCTGTGAATTAGTGCTATGGGAATAAACTGAACATAATTCAAATGCTAACACAACTGACTGTAAATGTAATGAAAATGACTGTCATCTGAATATGTTGCTTTAGGTTAAAGACCCTCCTCTTTATTTCTTCCTCTGTGGTATAATTCAGAAGGTGCGTCTTTCTAATGTGTCCTCTCTTTGTGATCTTCTCCTGTTATCAAAATGAATCTTAAGATTTTTCTACCCGGTAAAATGAAATATTTGTTTATATTTATAATAAAGTTGTTTATTTGTATACATATCAAAGCAGCTTTAGGCTTTAGATTTGTGTGTTGATTGTCCTTGATGACTTAGAGAGAGACGACCAGCAGCAGGCAGCTGATGATGTGGAGGTTTTCTCAGAATAAATGGCAGGTCCTCACTAGGGCTGGGTACCGAACTTCAGTTCTTTTATGGTACCGACCGAAATGCTTCGGTTCTACAGAGTATCGAAACATGCCTCGTCTTTCG
>NW_015151511.1:145609-149299 GCF_000732505.1 Cyprinodon variegatus
TCCCCCGACCCCCTCTCGCATTTAGACATTGAGGGTTTTTGGTTGTTCGATTGAGGGGGTGGGGGGTGTCCAGCACAGTCCACCCCCTTTTGGTACTCCCAGTTTTAATTACACCTGAGAGCAACATGCAACAACACCACATTGGAGCAGGCGCAGGGAGGATTGGAGTCTTTCTCACACCCCTGATCCACCCAGAGTTTGGTGCCTGGAGGAAGAGCGAGCCACCTGGTCCGTGGTCTTGGTGGGGGGCTGCTGCGGGGCCTGGGTGTTCTGCCGGTGGCGGGGCTGTCACCTCTGCTCTCCCCAAAGGAGGTTGGATAGAGGAATGTGTAGCAAATGGAGGGGAGGAAGTGGCTGGGTGAATTAGTTAGGGGGAGTGGGGGGGCTCTGGTTGGGTGGCCTGCACGGGGCATGTGGGCCCCGATCCCGGGGGGGCTTTGCTGGGGGTGGTCTGGTCCGGGTGGGTCCAGGCTTCTTCGGCTCTCCACAGCCCATATTCACAAACACCCAAACCAATGTCGGCTGCCACTGCCAACAAAATCACTCTGAGCAATTTCTCTGTCTTCAGTTGCATAAAAAGCTTTAGCTCACTTCAGAAAATCAAAACACAGCCATTAAAATTTTAACATTAAAAACACTGGAGATATTTTGTAATAAGGAATCTCCTCACCCTTTTGTTGCGTTCGCAGGCTGTGGAGTTTTTTTTCCATCGGTGGCTCTGTTGTTTTGCTTCCAGGTCACGGGCGGAAACACCAATTGTTAAATATGGATCGGAACTTCCCTACCACTTCTTTTCCTGGGAGCAAGTTATTTACTACTCTTAACTCAAACTGGGTAAAACCATATAAAAAAGGACTATAAAACAGGAGTAAAAAAATAACAGAGTTTATTCCAGGTCAGGTCGTTACAGGACAGAGAAATTGCTTGGAAATGGCACAGCTGTAGGCTCAAAAAATACAGCGAGCGTCCGGCAAAGATTGAGCCCTGAACAAGGTCATCTCCTCCTTCTTATACCTCATGAGTCCATGTGTTGCATCAGGTGGATGCTTAGCTGTCCGTATCAGAAACTGACACTCCATCCATGCCCTGACCTTTATGCATCTTTCCTCTTTACCCCAGGATTACAGATAGCTCTCCTCTATCAGCCCGGCTCCAAGATGTGCCCATATCCTGTGTATTCTTAAAGACACGAAGGCTGTCCTGATTAGATGACCTCCGTACACACAGTGACATCCACAATTTGAAGTCAATTACTCTGTCTAATCTGGCTAACAAAGTAACAATGCACATGATTTATAAAGTGGAAAAACAAGAAAAGGGTTAAATGTCTGAGCCAGAGTAAATATATGTAATCACATTTAAAGCTTAATGTCCAACCTGAAAGTATGTACAGACCTTAACTACTACTGATAATTCTTAAAGATCTAATAAAAGAGCAGTAGTTCTACCCATTAAATACGAGGAGCAGTTTAGTGAAAATAAATCAGCTGATTTACAGGAACAATCTGCTTTTATGACACAAGTCTGCAGGAGTCCCTGAAGCAACCAGACTTGGATGTGTTTGATAACAGGTGGCATGTAGATCATTTCCTCTATTTGTTTTTATCATTGCTGCACCATATCTCAATCTGAAGCAGGACAGACATGGAAAATAACCACAACTGAAGAATGTGCTTTACTGTAATTCAATAACATTAGAGGCTGAAACCTGCCTCGTGTTTGGGAAATCACCGGGAATGACCAGCCAGTGGTTTCTCTTTCGCTTTTCTATTGTTTCGGTGGTTAAAAGCTGGCATGACCCAGCGCATTTCAAAGCCCCGTCACACCTTGACGATTTAGAGCAGCGTATGCCTGATGTGCAAATAATCTGGCAAAAATGCTGATATACATTGAATAAGTTATGAGCATGCTAAAGAACGCTGAAACATGCTGGCCAGTGTTTATTTCGTCAACCAGGACGATGACGAAACTATTTCGTTAACGCCCCTTTTTAACGTGACGATGACGCACAAAAATCGTTTCCAGAAAATAACAATATGACGAGAATAAGAAAATTATTTTCCTCAACGAGACTAAGACCAGACGAAATTTACAAGCTATGGACAAATGGACATTATTATTATTCATTTGTACTTGTTTATATAAGTGTTTCTTGAACTTTATAGAAGATGATGCGTTGTTGCCCTGTTTGTCCCTACATGGTGCCTGTCCCACAATGCCTCGGTCAGTACTAGCACAGGGCTTATACTGGTCACTGGTAGTAGTTAACCGTGGCTAGCTCTACTTCACAGTCATTGCGTGGGATTCGGTTGCCGGCGTACGGTTTGTTGGAGGAGCTGGGCGAAAACAATGCCTGGATGTATGGAGCCATTTCGACATGATCAAAGACATCTTTTAATGCAGACCAGGCACCTTTGGGCTCAACGCTGCTCCTGAGGGGATCAGCTTTAACTGATGCTTCATACGCTGCTGTGCATTATGCATAAGTTAGGCTGTTGTTAGACATAAGTTCTAGACTTGTTATGAATACTGTGTTTACACCCAAAATTGAATTGCCCAGTCTTTGTTCACTCTCCCTTTTATATGCTTCTTGTGCAGTTTATCAGCTGGTTCCTAGTTGTTTCTTTGCTCCTCGTGTGTTTTTTCTCTGTCGTCTCCTGGATTTTGGTTTTCTGTATTTTGTTTGTGGACCTTCTCTTCAGTTGCCACCATTTGAATATTAAATCTGCAATAAACCACCTCAGTTTCCTTCTCTGCATTTGGGTCCTTTGAAACCTGACAGTGGCCTACTCAGTGTTGGTGATCTACCTCCCTGAGTTGTGCTTCTCTCTGTCGCCAATCTTCATCTCTTCTCCATCTGCATAATGTGTTTTTCATGCTGAGGTAAATACTGCAAATACTAGTTTCATTTTAGTTTTGTTTTGGTTGTTAGGTGGCTGAAGAAGGTTTAATTTTTGTAAGCAGTTTACATAACATGACGTAAATTCAATCCATGCGAATAAACACTTAGAACAAGCTAAGTGGAAAACAAACAAACATTTCTAAAAGCATCTCAGGAAGTAGTGTCTGAAAAGGGCTGAAAAAAATCATCCTGCACACTCACTGTTCTAACTCCTGCTGGAAGGCGTTACAGAAGCCTTAAGACTAGAAGCACCAGGTGCTGAACTATAAGAACTGTACACCCCCCCTTCCAACACACACACACACACATACATTCTGCCATGGTAGTGAGGACCATGTGTTGACCTGCATTGGCTTACATTGATTTTCAGTCATTTTCAAACCTTTCTATGCAATTACCCTAAAACTAACCCTGAACCTAACCATTACCAATGCATACCTCACTTTAACCAAAACCCAAGGGACACTGTTGTGCCATATGCCATTATCATACTGTTTGGACAATGGGAACCAGTGTCCATATTTCATTTTGACATGATGATGTGGAATCAGCTGTGGAATCTCTGCAGCCCCCCCTTTTCAGCCAAGGCCTACACAGGACCTCCCACAGAGGTGTGACTTTGCCAGACCCCCTTTATGTGAAGACAGAACAAAACCCCCAGATTCTCTCTCTTTGCCTCCTAGTCCCTCGCCAATGAAACTGGGCTTCAGCCCTGACCTCCACTGTGGTGGAGAACCAAGGCTCAAGGGGACCCAAATCTTAAGAATCACCAAGCATCGTCATTGTGG
>NW_015151511.1:151069-152596 GCF_000732505.1 Cyprinodon variegatus
TGTGACCAGTCCCGGATCTGTTTCCCAGCATCAAGTTTATTAACATTGTGTTTTCTCAATAAACAGTCAAACTTTTCATCTGACTCCGTGTGTGTTCTACATGTGAGTTAGGAACCTTAATCCCATTATGACAGTTTTCTCGTTGATAAAAGACCGGGACCTTCAACACCCTGCAAATTTAAACAGCTTTATTTTCATAAATATAAACAAGTACTTCATTTTACAGGGTAGAAAAGGTTTAAAATACCTGAAAGGTATGACTCATTATTATGTGTTTTGATGGACAGGAGACTATTATAGAATGGAGACATTAGAGGGAGACTCAAGAAATTTAACAAAGAAAAAAAACTTTAGAGGAGGGGTTTAAACCTAAAGTCAAATGTCCTGATGACACACAGTGATTTTCTTTATACTTACAATCAGATATTTGAACATTTTGTTATAATCTAATCAATATTAAGAAGGGCTGAATGACAGCAAAATAGGACTTTGAATCCTATATATGAAGACATTATAATCTCTTATTTAATAATCAAACAACCCAAAGAACAGGTCTGTTGAGTCCCTGAGGGAGAAGTTCCAGCTTCATCATTTAGTTGTTAGAAAAACATTTGATTTAGTAAACTAATAGTAAAGCATATTAACAATCCTTTCTTTCAATGATACTCTGAAGATACTTTCAGTTGAACATGTCATTCCAGTATGATCAGCAGCACAGCAGTACTGCTTCTCCAGATATTCTTTATCAAACTTCTGTCCCACAGATCTGTCTCCCAGGCAGGCGTCCAGGTGGACGGTGGCTTTAAACCTGGACTCAAGCAGAACCAGAGACAGAGCCAAGGTGACCACAGAGAACGGGACGCTCTCTGCTTCTTTTCCTGGAAGGATGAACGGGATCACGATCCGGTTCCTCCCAGGAGGTCCGTGTTTTTTAGTGAGAGACTCAAATCTAGACCAGTATTCATCTTTTGGTGCTTTTAGAGGACAGAGTGTGATGTTTGGGATCATCTGGTCTCCTGCCTTCTTCATGGAGTTCCAGTGGTCGGGTAGATTTTTGGGGTGATGCCTTTCATCAGGAAGGATACAGCATCGTTTCTTGGAGCAGCAGAAGCTCCTATGCTGAGGCTTCAGTCTTCCTGTTGCTACGGCGTACGCTACATCGGCATAAATGACACAGTTCCAGGGAGCATAAAGCACCACGTCTCTGATGGAGGCCAGAGGCAGCAGACAGCTGGCTGGGATCATGAAGTCTGCGATTGATCCATGAGCTACGATGGTGATGTCCACAATGTCACTGTGGTCCTTCTTCTCCTCCTCATCGATGTGTTTTTTCAGAAAGTTAAACATGTCTACCAGCTGGATGAAGGTGTTTTCTCTCAACCACTTCAGAACAATTGGATTTGAACAGTTTTCCTCTGCGATCTCTACCAGTATGTTGTTTTCTTCTGACCTCTTGTGGATGTTCCTCCTGTGGAAAGCACATCATGGGGTCCCATTAGTGAGAACCTTTATGAGGTGCCGCTATGC
>NW_015151511.1:155336-165594 GCF_000732505.1 Cyprinodon variegatus
AGAAAATCAATCATTCTATCATTAGATTGATCAGGTTTTTGCTATCTCTATATTCTATAACTATGGGCTGAGTGAGTTTAAAGCAAACTGCAGACTTTCACCCTGCCAGCAGCTTGTTACTGTAAATCCATTGAACTATTGTTAACAAACTGGTCCCTGCATCGTGCATGAGTATAAATTAGAAAATGAAGCAAACCTTCAGAGGTGGGTAGTAACCAGGCATTTATTTAGTTATATTTTACTTGAGTAACATAAAAAAAAACAGGACAGTCAGGACTACTTTTACTGCACTGAACTTACCACCTTTACTAATATTAATATGAGGTATGACTACTCCTGCTAGGGTAAATTAGCTGGGTTCTCTAAATATCTGGCTGTCCTGTTTGAACCAAGTTTCCAAGCCTGAAAAAACTTTTTTAATTATTTCAGGGATTTTTATCTGTGATATGTGTTGAATATAACTTCTTAATTCTTCTAGCAGACAAAGGTACAAAAGAACTATGTGAAATACTTAAAAAACAGTGTTTGATTTCGCAGCAGATTGGATTAATTGACTTTATTGATCTCACAGTGGAGAAATTTACTCGTTACATCAGCTCAAATAGTCAAAAAATAGGAGAAGGTTCCAAATGAAGAAAAAGGTGCATGGGGTATATACAGTATATACAGGATGTCCACATATGACAGTTGAAGTCTTTTTTTATTTATATCAATGTTCACGATGTTTGTTCTCACACTGTGCAGCCCGACGCTCTGATGCGATCCACCTGCTCACACTGTACGTCTTAAAACCAGGTGGGACTCAGCTCCGCAGTGAGATGGCGCCTCGTTACCCCTGCACACTACACGACACGATCAGGCTGAAAGTCAGAAAGTTCTCGCACGACTGGAAAGTCATTCCGAAAAGGGCAAAATAATCGCACATTGAACGCCTGACTTAAGGTTTCCATACCAACCACAGTACAGAGACCGCCGTGATTAAAGTGTTACAGCCGTATAAATTCAGACTGTTGAAGCCAAGCCAAGTTTATTTATATTGCACAATTCAGTGTTTTATGTGAATTAAACAATAAAACAGAAGGAAAATAAAAGCAGACTAAAAGCAAATAAATAAAAAAATATGACAAAAATCAGCTGGTAAGGCAAATAAACGGCTGCACAACAAATTTAAACTAACTGCATCTCAATTAACATTTTATCTGTCAAAGGCATCTTTAACCCTTTAAAGTCCGATCCAAGAATAAAACAAAACAGAAAATAACTTTTTTTTTTGGTTTGAAGTCCTTATTTGGCCTTTTAACAAAATATGTAAAAAGAAAAAACAGAAATACATTTTTGATATTAATTTAATACAATGCAATCAGTTAAGATTATTTTTTGTGTAGTCTTCTACTGGCTGTTATTAGGTATATCTGATTGTGTACAATAGGATTTTGAGCAAAGTTTTTACCATTAAATTATGCAAAAGGTGTCAGACGCAAACATTTCAGAAACTGTATGTATCAAATATGATGCATTTGGCATTACAGGGTTAACTAACGGGTTTTTAACTCTGATTTAAAACAAATCAGGCTTTCAGCTCTTTTCCAGTCTGCTGGGAGTTTGTTCCAGATCCATGGATGTTGTGGATGAACAGAGTAGGCTGGAACTAGAAGACCTGAGTGGTCTGGAAGGTAGATCCACTGACAACAGATCTGTTAGGGATTGAGGTGCTGATCTATTCTGTGATTTCTAGACTAACAGAAGGATTTTAAAGTCTATTCTCTGAGCTACAGGGAGCCAGAGGAAGGACTTCAGAACCGGGCTGATGTGATCTACTTTCTATAGGTCTAGTGAGGATGCAGGGAGCAGCATCTGGTTCTGGTGGACTTTTTAAGCAAACCTATGCAGACACTGTTGCAGTGATTAATTCTACTAAAGATAGATGCATGAATGAGTTTTTCTAGATCCTGCTGGATATTAGTCCTTTAATCCTGGAAATGTTCTTCAGGTGATCAAAGGTTGACTTAGTAACTTTGTTTCTGAGCCTCTGAAGGTTCAGGTCTGAGTCCATCATGATTTCAGCCATAATCAGGGGTTTCTAGCTGCAGCAGCTGAAGCTCTGTGCCCTTTTACATTTGATTGAGGCTTTAAACCATCAGTTAATAAAACAATTATTACAATGATCAACTATAAAACAACAATAAATCGGAGGAAAATAAAAATATACACAAAAAAATTAGAAACCATCTACATTTTGTATAATGTCTACATGATATGAGGAAATAAACCAATCAAACCACTAATTTCACCTGTGATCTGCTACCTGGGCCAGATTTTTTCCTAGAGTAACGTAAACCAATTAATTCAACGAAATCAGCTGGAAATCCTCTGATATATCAAATTTACAATGTTGTGTTATTAGCATCTCCTGAATCCCATTGTTGGATCTCTATTATGATTAGATTTAATTGGTTATATATATATATATATATATATATATATATAAATGTTTGTATATCTGGAAGTAAATAAAAAATAATTTCCCTCTGGGATTATTAAAGTATGTCTGATTCTGATTCTGATCATTAATATTTAACAAATATGACTCTAAATGGATTCCAGAAAAATGAAAATAAAAAATGTGGCTAAATAAGTGAATTTAAGAAAGTTTTTGAATAGTCATTAATTTCTGTCACAGTTTACATGAATCTGAATGTTTTTCAATAATAAATGTAATAAAATCAGTTGACATAAACTTCAAGCTGGAGTCCAGCTCAACTGAAACTTGTTTCAGCAGAACTGAAAGCAGTTATGTCTCCATCCTTCAACCCATCCCAATCCCACTGCAAATATTGTAAATCTCAATAATTAATTTACTTAAAATAAGTGCATTTTCTCTTGAATTGAGTAGATAAGTGAGACACTTTGGCAATGAAACAAGAAATGGTCCATTTAAAGTAAGAAAAAAACAATACATTGTCTTATTTCAAGTGCATATTATCGAATTATTTTATTTCAAGAGTAAAAATACTAATTCCATCGTTAGGTCATCTTATTTACCTACTCAATTTAAGGCTAAATTCACTTAATTTAAGACCTTTTTACTTAATTCTAGATAATTTTTGCAGTGCCCATCACTGAGAGGTTCAGCGAAACGCTGCTTTGAATGCTTTGGACAGCCTCACATGTGCACTGCCTTGGCTTTCTAAGCTGGAACGTCTCGAGAACATGTTTTTTATTGAAGATCTAATGGCTTGTAAGGTAGAGGCCAACATCTTCTCTGTTGAGGTCATTCCTGTATAGTCAATGGTGCAGGCATACTGCTGCTTCAGAGCTTCCTCATCTAAATTCATTATTTTATCTCCTTTTCCCAGACAGACAGCAAGGTGGAGCGTGGCCTGAAACCTGGAGAACATGAGCACCAGTGACAGAGCCAGGGTTACCACTGGAAGAGAGATGCGCTCTTTTGGATCAGTTGATGGAAGGATAAATGGTATGATGATACGGGTCCTTCCAGGTTTCTGCTGTTTTACTTTTAGGACCTCAATTCCTTTCCATTTACCATCTTCAGGTATTTTCAGAGGAGACACAATAATGTTGGGAATATTTTTATTTCCAGCTGCCTTCATTGAGTTCCAATTGTCGGGCACATTCTTGAGACGATGTTTTTTTCCTGGAGTCCTACATCCAGGTGAGCAGCAAAACCTTCTGTGGGACAGTTTAATTTTCCCTGTAGCCACACCGTATGCTGCCTCTGCTTCAAGATTACAGTTCCAGGGAGAATACAGGACGACGTCTGAGACGGTGGGCAGAGGCAGCAGACAGCTGGCTGGCATCATGGTATCTGTGATTACTCCATGAGCCACGAAGGTGATGTCAACATCATCACTGTGATTTTTATCCTCTTCCTTATCCATCTCTTCCTTGAGGACCTGAAACATCTCCACCAACTTGGAGAAGATCTCTGACTCTGCGTTAAGTCCGAGCCAACGCCGAACAGCTTTATCCGTACAGTTTTCCATTGCAAAATCTAACAGCCTTTGCATGTCATCAGGGCTTCTTTTTCTGGTTTCAATTTGGCATCTAACTTCAACTAACCTCTGGAAGATCTTTCTGGAAGAGAAAGTATTTTTTGACATAAGATTTTTAAAGCATATAAAAAAAGCTCCTGGACTTCTAGTTGGTTACAGTAAAGCTATTTCATCTCAGATTGTGGTCATCAACCTACTCAACTTCACTTTTTTTTTTAGTTCCTGTTTGTGTTCAGACTTACCGAATTTCAAGAAGTTCCTTCTCCATGTGGTCAGCGGCGTTCCGCATGTCAGTAGCATTTTTTCTCAGATTCACACTGGCTTCACTATCGCATTTATTAACATCACTACAGTTGATCACCAGCTCAGGAACTGAAAACACCAGTCCAACAACTCCTGCTCCAACCTATGAAGAACAAAATTAAGAAAAAAGAAATATATTATTTTCTGTTCTGGTGCATTTGTGAATCATTTGAAATAATTTGAATGATATGTTCTTTTTATTCAAAGGGTATATGCGAACGTTGCCTTTAGTGTTTTATTAGGAAGGCCACATTAAGCACTAATAAAATAGCTTTTTTATGAATTAATGTCCTACTTTATAAAAAAAAAGTGTCTCACAATATAATATAACAAACAGACAAGCTGATAAAATGTCCAATAAAGGAATGATTTTAGACAAACAAGGTTTTTATCCCAAAGCAAACACTTCCTGATCTGCTATGAATTATGCATTAATCAATAAAATCTTTATTACTCCAAACAAGCAAAGAACAAAAACATTCTTCTTTCTTCTTTGGCAATTATGGCTTTATTTCTTCAGTTTGCCCCTTAGTTACCGCTGCTCAGGGGTCAAAGTAGACTTAAGTTCACAGACTTTGATATGAAAAAAAATTCAAAGATAATCTACATAATTGCCTTATAATGCCATGGCAACCCGGACCTAAACTGAATGAATATGCTACTAAAATGTTCAAATATTTAAAGGAAACAGAAATTTTTTTTAATGGCAATACAAGGAAATATTGGCATCATATTTAAATAGATAGATTTGAGAAAAATGAGAAAGACATATTCAAGGATCTATGTACCTTTTCATCTGCGTCTTTATCAAAAAATAAACAGAATGCAATAAAATATTTGCTTTTAAATACAATTTAGGGATTTCTATTGGTAGAAATTAAAGTAGCCTAAACAACAGGATAGATTACTGTGAAGATTCATCACTGCAGCCCAGATATCGAACTGTTAGCGTTTGTCAGCTGCTATATCACCGAAAAGTAAATTTTGGACTTGTTTTATGAAAGCGTCAAGGCCTTCTTTACAGCAAGACCTGGAAATGAGATCACAATCTTGTTTCTCTCTGCTCAGAGTATAACTTCCTCTATCAGAGATCACCTGTTTTAAAGGGATCTGTAGAAAGATGGTCATGGTAAGCTGAAAAAGCCATTTTGGGATGCACTGTGAAAGCCATTGTAGCTCACCTGCTTGCACAAATGACTCAGCGTGAGTCTGTGACAAAGTAAGAAGTGTGCTGGGAGGGGCATGCTCCTTGGGTAATGGTGAGGGAAATGCTGGACCTAGATATACACACCTAAACAAGCTCACATGATTATTGCTGTCAAAATAACATGTTTTTATGGTGTTGACTCCACATCCTTGGACAGACAGGTTATTGTGTATAAGTTCAAATGATGAGGTAAATTAGTTTAAAAAACACATTTTTTGCAGCTTTTACTGTCTTTAAAGGTTAACATTATGGCCGGATTTCAGTATAATTCATACAACTGCCTGTGTATAACAATTATCCTGAAATTTGGTAGCAGCATGGAAATAAATTGGCTAATGAAATAAATCTTTGTGTTTTTTATTTATTTGGGAAGATCTAAATCTGTCAGTGAAAATTTCTTCCTGATAATAACAGAAACTTTTCATCTCCATCTACTTCATCTGCTAGTAACTCAGTTACTGTACAATCAAATTAATAAATAAGGCTGTCTAAACACTGAATATGAATCTACACCATTTTATTGCATGTCAGGACGTGAGTAAGATACTACATGTCAATATATTTATTTAGATTTGGTTATTATGTGTAATGTTTATTTTATATGTTTATGTTTTAAAAGTTGATATTTAAGCACATTACCAGGCTTTAGCTGGCTATAGAATACGTTTAATGAATAATAACACCCTAAGATGAGATAACAGTCTTTTGGTTTATTGTCTTGAATGATTAACTATAATAACTGTGATTGCATGAGAAGCCAGAATAAAAGTTACTGATGTGATGCCTTGGTTCCTGAGTTACTCACCCGTCCCACTGCTTTGCCTGCAACCTTTGCTCCCATGGATGCAAAAAGCCGTGGAAGTCCGTTTGGCACCAAGGTTTTACTAGACTTTACTGCAATCTGTAAAAGTTTGAAAACCAGGGAAAACCCAAGTAGAGAGGAATCTACAGTCTTATCGCCAAACAGGGTTTTAGGCAAACCAGATAACATGGTGTTCAGGCTGAATCCGGGGTTTAATATCAACCCTTCTCGTTTGGCCATGGCCCTCAGGATCTTTTCTACAACATAATCTTGTGGAGAAAGTTTTTCAGAGGACGGAGCCTGAACTTCCTGTTCCCTCCTCTCTCCTTCCTCCTTGAGTTTCTCCAAGAGTTTTCCAATCTTCTTTTCAAGGTTCTCGATCTTTTCTCCAATCTCTTTAGCTTCTTTCATGCTGATGCTCGATAGACTAACATCCAAAACATCTGAGGTCACATTAGTGGCCAGACCGAGCCCAGAGGCCACGGCTCCTGCAGTGAAGAGAAATGGGATCGCAGCTCCTCCAGTTGCCAGGGCTGTTATACCTGCAACTGTCATGGCTGCTGCTCCCCCTACAGACACTGAGCTGCCAACTACTTTGCTGATATTGCAGCCTTTCTTAGTTCCCTCCATGTCAGAGGCCAGTTTGTCAAATTTCTCTGCACCTTCTTTCTGCAGCTTCACCCAAAGGAAGATATTATCTACGAGCTTGTCTGCATCATCCATGGTGAGATTCCAGGGATTGAGAGCACTGCAACAAGCATAGATTTATGTTAAGTCACAAGTTATATTAAAACACCAATCAATCACCTTTTTCTAAAAATCAGATTAGAAATAATGAATCTCTTAACGAAAATCTACTGCTGAAGTTCCTGGAAAGTCTGAAACAATTTAGTTTGGAATAAATCTGGAACATTATTTAAGAATCAGAACAAAAATTTAAAACATGGAAAACTGACAGATAAATACTAAATTAGTTCTGATTAATGTCTCACCTGTTGAAATGAGTCTTGAAAGCACTCCTCTCAGAATGGATACATGCAGTATACTGCTTTGGTTTCTGTTCTGGCTGCCTGATTTAAAGACACAACATTAAACGTCTTATCTTGGTGATCATGCCCTCTGAAACAGTAATGATTAACTTTTCAGCTGACTTCAATCAACCAGCTGATGTTTAAAGTCGGACCAAAACACAACTAGATTTTAAACATTACACACTGAAACACTGAAAAAAAATCTAAAATCTGAAAATAATTCTTATAGTTGTAATGACATAGATATTTTTCTTTTTTTTACTTAGCTCAACCAGCCATGGGAAAAAAGATTTGTGCGAAGCAACACAGTTATCAGGCTGGTGACGCAGAACTTTTATACTCTTAAAGTATAAAAACAAAACTCTTCTGTTCAGTTTATAAATAACACAATGGTTTGGGAGGTTTTCTGATCCTTCCATTGCATTGATCCTTCATGGTAAATAGCCTGACTTAAACAAAGAGCTTTACATCACATTCAGTCATTCACACACAAACTGATGATGGTGAGCTTCTATCACTGACAGAAGCGAGGCTGCCGTACACTAGCGCCACTGAGCCCTCTGACCACCATCAGTAGGTGATGCAGGTGAAGTGTCTTGCCTAAGGACACTGTAACGTTCCTGGCACTGGAGCTGCTAATTGCAATCAGCGCACCTGTTCTACTCCACCCTACCTGCTTAAAGGCTCCGTCCCTCCAGCCTCCAGTGCCAGAACGTCTCTAGCCAAACGGTGAGAACTTCCAGCCTTTTCTGATTGTCCGTCTGCCTGTCTGAATCTCGACCTGTTTTGCTCCTGTTTTTTTAGCCTGCCTGACCCCTTTCTGGATTTTTGTCTGCCCGCCTGAGTCCTGCTCATCAGCCTCAGTGATCTGGACTGTCTACCCGTGTTTCTGACCCAGCGGAGATTGCCTGCCCCTTAAACTGTCTTAGCTTTTTTGGATTGTGGAACTGGGTCTGGACTTGGAACCTCCCCTTGATTCTCCCTTGGATACCTCAGCTGGATTAACAGACCTCCCCCTCGTCAAGACCCGGACCGAACCTGGACTAAGAACCCTGGATTACCCCAGCACGGACTCCGTGCTTTGCTGATACCAGACTGCGCCCAACCGGGTCTTCCCATGGCCAGGTTAGTGACCAAGCTCTTAACTCACATTTCTGTCTGTCTCCACTGGTCACTAACCGCCACTCTGTCTGTAGGAGCTACCAGTCGCTGAACGTGAGCTGCACTTCACTTCTCTTTAATAAAGACTGTTTAAGTTTCACTGACCTGTTTGCGGGTTGTCTTTGGGTCCATCCAAATCCATCACAGACACAACAACATTGAAACCCGGACCCGGGGCTTGAACCGTCAACCCATTAATTACGGGAAAACTCCTACATCCAATGCCACTGTTGCCCCATTTGCCCCATTTAGATCCTTCAGCATGTTTATAATTCTCATGAGAAGAAACATGAGCTGTTAATGGGGAGGAAGAGGTGAGTGGAGGCTGCACCTGCTGGCAGTGTGATTGTCCAGCTTTGCCAGCCAAATACTCTGGAGATTTACCTGTTCTGTTAAAGGAGGAGTGAATCAAGGTTATGACATTCAAAGCTACATCACAGTGTGCTCCTGCTGCTGCTTTTTCTGTTTGTGTGATCACAGATAAGGTTCGGTGCCCACATACCTCACTCAACTTTTTGTGATCCTGCCAACAACACCAGCTGTAGCAAAAGGCATTTCCATATCCAAGATTATCGAAGATTCATAAATGCCTTGGACTTTCTCCCAGAAAATCACAATTTAAGAAACACAGGTAAATTATTAAAAAAACACAAGAGAGTTGGTTTAAACATTAAATAGAAAAAAGTCCAACAAAAAAAAAGATAACAAGAAAGTCACAACTACTAAGGCTTACCAGTAGGTGGCAGGTAGGTCCATGCTGGTTGGAGTGGATCCAACAGAGCATACAATAACACAGCAAAGACACTGAAAAAGGAGAGGATTGAAAATAAGGAATAAAATTAGTCTTTACGCAGATGATGTATTACTTTATCTCCAGCACTCAAACACTTGCCTCTCTCAAGTAATTAGATTACTAGAATCCTTCTCAAAAGTCTCAGATTGCTCTATAAATCGGTCTAAATCTGTAGTACTACCAATTAATTGCTCTCTACAGAATCCCACAGGTCTACAATTGCAATCAGGAAATATCAAATATTTGGGAATTACTGTGTCATCTAAACAAGCTGAGTTACCAAAACTCAACCAAATTCCCTCTTTTAAAAAAGATCTCCCTTATGGGTCGGGTAGCCTCAAATAAAATGATGGTCTTACCCAGAATTAACAACTTATATTCAATGATCCCTAATAAACCATCAACCGAATGGTTTTAATCTCTAGATTCTTCCATCTCTACATTTTTTTGGAAGGACAAACCCCCTCGTATCAGCTTAAAGACACTACAGAAAACTAAAGACAGAGGGGGACTAGATTTACCTAACTTCCAAAACTACTACTTAGTAAAAAGATTACAATACATCTCTAAATGGACAAAATATAATCCCTTAGATGAGCCCTGGAGAACAGGAAATATGCAGTAAGATCATTGTTTCAGATTTGCCGTTTATTAGCTCTAATATCAAGCGGCACTCGTGTTTTAAAAATATTAACATCAGCACTTCCCTGACAGCATGGTGGGAATTTCTAAAAATAAAGAAGTCATCACTTTCCGTAAAAATAAAAAAAAATATCCACTGGACTTGGTTTTCAAGATTTGAAGACGTTTCTCCACCTCTCCAGGAAGCTTTCTCAATTCAAATGTCTGGATCCGCAGTGAGTTTGAGTCTTATATGGACAAAGCCTTATATTGCTTGGAAACATGCAAATGGTAACCGATGAATGGGTCGTTTAGTTCCATTGTTAG
>NW_015151511.1:166646-187164 GCF_000732505.1 Cyprinodon variegatus
TGATGTTACGGTCAACAGAGTTGATGTGTTTGGTGAACGCTTCCGCTTCCTCTAGCTGGATTTTGGCGAAAGTGTCGTCCACGTATCTAAACCAGTGGCTTGGTGGTATTCCATTGAAAGTGTCTAAAGCTCTCTTTTCCATTTCTTCCATGTAAAGATTGGCTACAATTGGGGATACTGGAGATCCCATTGCGCAGCCATGCTTCTGTCTGTAAAAATTACCTCTGAATTTGAAATAGGTTGTGGAAAGACAAAGGCCCAGTAGTGTGCAGATCTGGTCCGGAGTGAAATTAGTCCTGTTAAGTCATCACTTATCCCGTGCAGTCGTACACCCATCTGGAATAACCCTGACATTCTACAAAACAATAATATGATAAACTTTCAGCACTGGAAGAATAAAGGTATTAACTATCTGGATCATTTGTTTGAAAGTAAGGAGTTTATCACATTTGCTAGATTAAATTTGCAATATGGCATTAACAAAAATAAATTCTTAGAATATGAGCAAATTAAAGCTATAATTAGAAATTTAAGCTTATTGATGGAGGTTTAATAATTCCAACTAATATATCAGAGTTTCTAGAGTTAAACCCCCCAAATACTAGTGTCTAAATTATACAGGACACTGACTAAACTGGATGATACAATATCTCTTCCTATTACTAAATGGAAAGAGGAATTATCAGCCAGCTTTGAACAAAACATCTGGGCTCAGATATGTCTAAGAACTTTTAACATGACTAGAAACCCCAATTTACAATTAATACAATCCAAAATCTTCCACAGAGTGCACTATACAGGTCAAAGATTATCCAAGATGGGGTTTGCGCAATCTAACATCTGTCCACAGTGCACAGGCAATCAACTTGATAATTATATTCATGCGTTATGGTTATGCACGCCGGTTCAGAGATTTTGGGTACAGGCATGTAAGGACTTATCACTTTGCCTTGGTTGTAAAATCCCACTTTCTCCTCCAGTTTGCTTGCTGGGTGACTTTGAGGGAAGCTCTAAGGGAAAAAAATCAGTTTGCATGGCCTTCACTGCGTTATGTATCGCAAAGAAAACTATCCTCATGAATTGGAAAAGTAAGGATAAACTCAGCATCAATCAGTACAGAGATCTGTTGTTGGATCATATTAATCTTGAGACAGCATCTGCATCCCCATCAGACCGATCTCTCTGGGCTCCCTTGATCGGCTCCATCACTTAGTGTAGTGGGGGGCAGTGGGGCACGTCCTACGGGGCGCAGGGACTGGTTCGGGGGTCCTTGGGTCCTGGAGGGCTCGGGGGGGCGCTTGGAGTGGGGTGCCTGGCGGGTCTGACCCCGGGGTCTGTTGCCCCCATCGGGGCGGGGCTTGGGACGCCTCAGTGTGTCCTACGGCGACCGCTTGCGGTGCTCTCAGGGCTACCGGCCTGGTAGCTGTGCTCCTGCTGGGGGGGTCCGGGGTGGGTCCGGGGGTCTGGGGTCCCTGGGGCGCATTGCCCTCGGGCGGGTGCCCTGGTGGGGCATAGGGGGTTTGGGTTCTGTGGGGAACCCGGGGCCTCTGGTGTGCTGGGGGGCCTCGGGGCCTGTTGGGCTGGGGGGGCATGGACATTAACACCTTAATGGGGCTGTGGCTGGTTGGCTTGTGGCCCCCGGGCTATGGTGGTGCGACTGGTGGGGCCCCCCTCTCCGGTGGGGCTCTAAGGGAACGGGGAAGTCCTATTGGAGTCAGCGGGGGAGGTGGCTCCCTGGGAGTGCAGTAAGCACCCCAGTCCTTTGCTCCCCATTCCCGGAATCCTCCCTCTGCCTGCTCCATCACACTGCCACACACGTAGGCTTTTGGGTAGGGGGTCGTTACTGGAGGGCCCCACCTTCTGATGACGTCCCCCACCTCAATTTTATTTTGCATTTTTAGACACTTCACAACATTTGAACAACACACATCTAGGGGCATTGTCTTGGGGGGTGGGGGTCAAGGGCACCCAGGGGGGCCTATTTCATTAGCCTCACCATGGTCAGCTCCCCCCATCTAGAGACTTACATGGGAGTGGATTTTCACTCCTGTCCCGTCCCACTCCAACAGAAAAAATTGTCCCATCCCAATCCCGGGCCAGAGTAGAAATCTAAATCCTGTCCAGTCCCACTCCTGGTGAAATTACTCCCACTCCCATTCAGAATGACTCCCGCTCCTGCACCACTCCCATTCTTGTTGTTTTTGAGCGCGGGTGAAAAACTCAGAGTGGAAGCACTGTTGGTTTTTGGGTCGTGTAGTTTTTTGACTCACATTATAGTGTAGGCTTCAAGGAAAAAAACTACAAAATGGTGGCGCCAGTACTGGATTTTTTTTGTTTTTATATTATTTAATTTTTTGGCATCGATCCTAGTTTTTTTTTAGTTACTATGTTTAATCCTGTACCGTCCCAATCAGGTGATCGTTACTAATACTGACTCCCATCCACGGGAATCCCATGGGAATCCCGTGACGCGTGGGATTCCCGAAAAAATGTCAGTCTCTACCCCCATCCCCTCTCGCATTTAGACACTGAAGGTTCTGGGTTGTCGAATGGGGGTGTGCGCTGGCCTATCTCCCAGAGTGGGGTCTGAACTGCTCCCTCTCCCAAGCACATCTCAAGTCTCCGCGAAGTGCGGAGCCCATTCCCCCCATCCTCTTCTCCCTCCGCTGGCTGGCACCTGGGCCCGCCGGTGCACTGGTGGAGCTCGGGGTTTGGGGGTGGATGCCCGGGTGGCTACTGGCTCATGCCCAGGTGGCTACCCCAGCCCCCCCTGGCTGGGGCTCATGCTGGGGGGTGGGGAGCCCCTAGGGACTCGGATCCCTGGAGCCCAGGGCCGGATTAACTTCGGGGTGGCTGGCTGCTGGCCGAGCCCACATACTGGTCCCCGCGGCTCCCGGGCACTCCTTATTGCGGTGGCTGGGGGACTTCCTTGCGGCTGTCTCTCCTCCCTTTGTGGGGATCGGATTTCCTGGGCTGGCCCCTCCTTGGCCATGAATGTTCTCTACATGGCTCTCCGATCTCTGAGCTTCAATCTGCACACACTCTGTATACACTCTGTGCATACAAAACAACAATAAAGTTAGTCTAAGTCTAAATTTATATTTCGAAATCAGGTCGTCTGCGTGTGTCACGGTGAATGCATAGACGTCCCCGCCCCTTCCGCAGACACTCTGCTGCACCTCTCCAAAATTGTAGGTGACCACAGACAGGAGGCCTCTGATTGGTCAAATCTACATCCTCTCTACACTATGCGTATTTCCTGTTTGGTACCTTACCGACTTGTTTTGTTTGTCTGACCGCCATTGTGGAAAATGACTGGTGGAGATGAGCCAGCTAGAAGAGCGAGGAGTGCGAGAACGCTGGGAGCCTTTTTCCACCTGGATCTCCGCTCTTTTTGGCCCTCATGTCCCTCCGCTGACGCACAAACTTGCCCCCACTTCCTCAACCGTATCTAGCCCCACAGCTAGTTCCTGATTGGCACTCTGGCGTTGTGGCATGGAATAACATAGCACAGACCACGCTTTAATATTGAGCATAAATCAAAAATATCTGCATCAAGCTCACTGCGACACACTGAGGGAGGATAACCAGGCCTTTAGACTAAATTCTCTATAGTAGAAGAGGACTGAACATCATCCTGTGAGGGCTGTTGATGTGTTGTTCTCTTTTTTCTTTGCAAAGTAAAATAAAGTGCCGACTGAGTGAAATCAACCAACCTCCTTTTATGTAGCTAAAGTGAAGAGTTGATTACTTTTTTTCACATGCCGGTGGCAAAGCCTAAAAGGTGGATGAGATGTGGTCTCTGGATGTTGTTGGGCTCACAAAAAGAGGGGACACAGCTTGTGCTCCAACCACAGGGGGTTCAGTGTCATATGATTTATGCCAACGGGGGTTTAATCTGATGAGGAGGGTGGGGTGACAGATGGTGTCAAAGGCTGCACTCAGGTTGAGAATGATGAGGACGGTGAAGAGCCTAGAATTAGATGTCAGAGATCATCTGTTGATTTGCTGAGTGCCGTTTCAGGGCTACCAAGTCCAAAGGACCTGGATAGAGACGGTTCATGCAAGTAGTTATAGGATAGAGGAGATAGAGAGAGGAGTCAGGAAGAAAGTGTTTAATTAAAGAATTTGGAGATTTCATGATTAGAAGATGACTCTGAACGAGAGCAACTACAGAGGCAGGTGTTTAGGTTTAAAGGTTTATTGAAAAGATTATGAGTCGGTACAAGAAGCCGTGTGTGTTAGTTTTATTCAATGATGATCACTCTATTCTGTGATTCAATCAGAAGGAGCATTTTGTCCTATGACCTGGTCAATTGCCTTGTCAGAAGAACACTATTCTGTAACCCACCCCATGTGTTATGATCTGCTAATAAAAACGCTTCTGCTGAGGAAACCCACCAGAGAGCAAATGTGGCTGAACGTGGCTCTCTCCCTCTGCAGAGGCCAAAAATCCCTATTCTGTGTGGACTCTTTTATGAACCTACATTTTTGAACGTAACATTTTGGTGCCGAAACCCGGGAGTCAAGATCCAATTGTCCAGGACCGTGTGGGACCAAGGACAGGACTCAGTTTCTCTTTTATGAACCTACATTTTTGAACGTAACAGTGTGGTCTGGTCTGGTTCTTCTGGGCTTCTGCTGAGAAGATAAGGAGACTGGTGAATGAACGGAACAGTTGCTGGAAGATTGTGCTGGTCCAGTACTCTCTCCCTGGTTGATGGTTGGAGGGTGGACAGGCAGGTGAGCGCCGGAGGGCTGAGCGGTGGATTGGTCCAAGATCCCTCTCGGATTCCAGGTTGCGTTCTAATGGGGATCCAAGGTCTGTGGTTCCAGGCTTGGTTTCAAGGTCTAAGTCAAGGGTTCTGCAAGGAAGGAGCAAGAGCTGAGTTAGATACAGGTTAGGTCGCAGGAACAGGGCAAGGTTTGGTCTGTACTAACGCTGAAACGTTAATGAACTGACACCCTCCTCCTGGTTCCAGCTCCTTAAGAAGGGTGTTAATCAGCTCAGATGTAGTGCACCTGCCCGTCCATCCCTGCTGAGGAGAGAGGGAGGGAAAACCTGGCCTGCACCCAGGGCCCGGAGTATCACAGGAGATGAACTCTGATTGGGTGATAGTAGAATGAGACACTGAGGTGAGGGATTGCTCCATGGTGCTGGTTGATGTTTTATAATTTTTTTCTGCTTAACTTCTGACATAACAGAGTTATGTCAGATTATTTAATTGGAGGCTAACAAACCTGGGTACCTGAATCATTTATTAAACTCTGATCTACCCACAGGTAGTATTTCACACAGAGAAGTCAGTCGTTATCATCATTAGAATGTCAGCATTTTTTTCAATAAAGTTTCAAACTTTAAAAACTGAATGAAAAACAACTTAGAAACAGATAAACAGCTTTGAATAATCCTTAAAACGAGGCAGATGCAGATTAGGGCTGCTGCTGTAAACTGGATCTGATGAGAAACTGAACCAGCAGCATCATTTATTAAAAATATTAGAAATAAAAGTTTCAGCAGAAACCCATCATCAAGGTTTAGTCATCAATAAACACAGAGATGAATAAATAAATAAACTTCTTTACTACTTTCACAGCTTCATCTTTGAGATGTTTATAATCTTATAAATAAATATCTTAAATGCGATTCCATGACAAACTTCATGATACTGAACATCATCTTAGAGCTCCCTTCCTTTCTTCTACATCCTCAGACCTTCTGTTGGGATTTAGCTGGTCTGTGGCTCTGAAAGTCCAGCAGGTTGCATCTGCATAAAGCTCATTTTATCTCCAGAGCTGAAAAATCCCCATCATGACGTCAGACTGTTTATTACATCTTCATCCGTTTCCACAGCTGTGATGGTCTTTATGTTTTCGTCAGCTCCTCTCTCACTGAAACACAAAGGTAGGAGGTAAGGTATAGATCCTAAATCAGATGTTCAGCAAAGCACGCCATGTTCTCCATCCTCACTTAAAATAAACCCTGAAGAATAAAGAACATTTCAGAGAAACTGATCTGCAGCCTGAGCTGAGCCATAACCAGCACTAAAGAAAATCTGGATTAATGTCATAACCATGTATGTCTACTTCACATCAAATCCACAGCAAATAAACATTGTTATGTTGCACCTTGCTGCAGCCCTCAGGTTTTGGTAGTTGCGGTTCTAATCTCACCATGCAGCTGTGTCCTGGAGCGAAGGTCACTCCCTTCAGAACTCTGTCCTGAGATCCACTGCTGCTGCCACTGACCGAGCCCTTCCTCATGATGCCTGAACCACAAGAAGAACAGTTTTACAAAGTCAGAAACTGTTCATCTGCATGGTGGGACAAGTGTGCATTTCCACCTGAAGGGGGCAGTGGGTCCAGTTTCTGCAGGCTGTTTCTACGTGGGAGGCCGTACATTCCGGAGTTGGACAAGCGGCGATGGCGATGCTTCAACATGGCAGCCGGAGGGACAATGCCAGGGGGTGGGACTTTACCCTTTAGGCGATAGAGCTCCTCAATCTCTCGCTTCTGACTCACCTGCAGGCTCTGCACCTGACCCAGGTGTCTGTCAAGAGGAAGGAGACAGGGGTTACAGAGGATAGACTCATCGGCACAAACATTGCTGCAGAGTTAAGTGAAACAAGCTGGACAAATCCCTACACAGCAGCATGAATGACAGTAACAGTGGATTAGCTAGAATCATCATGTTGCTGCCTGAAGTAGCATAAATATTAGCACAACTTTGAGAGAAATTAATCTGAACCCCTCACTGATCTCTAATGAAGATAGAGTTCAGCCTGTTTTCCAGTGTTTAGTCCTGTTTCTCTCCTAGGCATAGCTATGGGCTCAGCTTTTACTGTGACTAACTGGATCTTCACTCTTTCATCCCCTTGACCTGAAAACTGCTTCAGAGTTCGTCTGATTAACTGTTTCTTTCTCAGACAGCGCCACCTGTGGATCTAGCTTACTGTTACCTTTTCTACCATAGAAAGTATTGATAAGTCACAGCTTCTATGTTCCTTCTTCTAAGTCTGCTTCTGTCTCCTTGAACCCCAGTCGGCCTCAGCAGATGGCCGCTCACACTGAGCCTTTTTCTGGTTCTGCTGGAGGTTTCTTCTTGTAAAGGGAGTTGTTTTCCTCTCCATTGTCACTGCATACATGCTCGGTTTGCCAACTACAAAAGCTCATCCAGGAGGTGTCACGGTTGAGTGGAGGATTTTGAGGACCCAAATGCAGAGATCAGGATGCAGAGGTTAGTATTAAAGGCCACTGAGGCAAAAATCCAAGAGTACAAAAAATACAAGGAACCAAAAAAACCAGAAAACTTCAGGGGAGCCAGAAATTAAGAAATGGCAAGAGCAACAAGGAACCAGCACTGAGTGACCGCAGAGGTGGTGTATATAAGTAGAGCCGAACAAAGGATGGACTAATGAGCTGAATAAGAAGCAGCTGTGAGTAAAACTATCTAGAAAGAAGCCAAGAGGAAAGGAAACAAGCACAATGGGGGCAACAGAGAGTAACTAAAGACTGATTGAATATAATGGAAAAATAAACCAAAGATCAAAACAGAATAACTAATAACTGAAAACTAAAAACTCAGTCCCAAAAGGGAAAAACCATAACAGGAGGAGCTTGTTCTACAGGTCAGCGACTCGATGCAATCAGCTGGTTTCCTTTTACTTTACTGTATGATCTGATTGAACCGTCCCTTTAAATACCTTTAGATGGCATGGGTTGTGAATTGGTGCTATGGAATAAAATAAACAGAATTTGAACTGATGCCTCTATTCACCTTTGACGAAGCTCTATTAGCTCCTCCCACATCTCTTCGCCCTCTGATTCATCAGAGCTGTAGGTGGCCGACCGGCTCCGCGATTGGCTGAAGCTGCTTCCTGGCCCCTCCCACAGGCTGACACTCAGCCTGCGACTGCCTGACTTCTTCCCCTCCTGACCAGACAGGCTGTCATGGACACCAGCTGAAGAGAAGGTAACTGTGGGGTTGCTGTTCTCTGATTGGCTGCCCTCTGTACTGCTTCCTGTGTTGCTCTCTGGTTGATTCTTACTGGATAGAAGTTGGGGGGATGTTGTGGTAGCAGCCTGGTCTCGGGGAGATGCCTCCTGATGATGGAGGGGAGGACCTCTCTGAGAAGGTGACACTTGGAAGCGACCAACTGTGAACATTGTTGTTTTCACTGTGAAAGAAGAGAAGAACCCTTTGACAACCTAATTAAAGATTGTCGTCCACAGGTTTAGCCTAAGGTTTGAGTGTGAAATAATAACCACACAGAACAATGAACCCGCAGCAAATCTACTAAAGAACTGATGAAGACAAAAGGATCAATGGGTTGCAGTGGTAAAAGTCTGGAGCCTGTTTTGGAACCTTCAGAAAACTTTGTAGACGATTCATGAAATAGAGCAATGCTAAGACAGAAGAGTGAAACATATTTAACATTTTTTGACTGAGTCTGAAAGAAAACATCTGAAGAAAGCGAACATTAACTGATGATATTCTACAACCATCTGGACCATTGGGTGGAACGTTGGACATGAGTAATGCTAGGATAGAACAGGACAGTATACCTACCAATACTACAAAGTAACTACACCTTTGTACAACTATTATCATAGTGGTTGTAACGGACAGAGGAACGGAAAAACCTTTAGCAGGAAATCTATATTACAAGATAGAAAGAAGATTTTTGTCATGAGAGTAAAATACATTCCTCATATTTGTTCTGTTAATATGAAAACTTTGTGTTAGGATCTGGAGGTCTGTCCACTTTCTCCACCAGAGGGCGTACGAGATCTCCTGGAGCCGGAGCTGATTGCACCACCTGTTCCTCATCTGCTCATCAGGAGATCCGTACTTAAGGAAGCGGAGGGCTTCACTGCAACGTCAGAGTGTTTGCCAGTAACGGTTAGCAAGCCTGAGCCAACCAGCCTGTCTGTAACTCTGACCCCCTGAGAACCGAACCTGATCTGTTTTCTCTCCTCTCTGCTCCTCAGATTGAACCTGCCTGAAACCTGAAACTCTGGAGAGTTTCTCTGCTGGTAATCTGCCTGCCCGCTCTCAGAAGATAACCGGAAACTCAATCAGTGATCTGCTTGCACTCAGTAAGCTCTGCCTCCGCCTCTGCCCTCTGTCTGCCGTCAGCCTCTGGACCCTCAAGGACCCCCCCTCTGCAGCTCTGCTCCACTCAAGAACAGGTACAGCCCTGACACTCTCAACCTGCAATATTCCCTGGACCTCCGCTAAACTTCTCTGTCCTCCCTTGCAGTGAACCCACTTGTGACCAGTCAAACCACTTCCTGGATCTGAATAACCTGTGTGCTTTACAGAACTCTCTCGTAACCAGTCAAGCCTCGAACTGAACCAGATCCATTGTGTACATTTATTGTAAATAAATCTTTGAACTTTTCTTCTGCCTCGGAGTGTTCTGCATGTGGGTTAGACATATTAAGCCGAACATGACACTTTGGACATTTTCTTTGTTTTAAAAATCAAGCATGTAAATCTTACCTTTAAGGGTAGGGGACATTCTTCCTGATGGAGAAACTGGAGGGGACACCTGAGCGTGAGAAAAAAAAATATTAAGTTTAACAGTAAAGGACATGAGTGAAGGAGTCCAACACAAAACTCGTCAGGACTCATGAGTCCAAATGAGCTCAAAGGACTGAGTCTGAGGACTGAAGAATCAGAAAGGAAGGTGATCCCTGTACATCAGGTAGCTTGTTCCACCACCATCGAACTACCAGTGACGGTATTGGACAGAGCCATTCTGAAGAAGCTTTCAACTTTACGATTAGAAACAACACCTGATACACACTCAGAAGTCCTTTGCAGTCAACATTAGAATAGAAATTATGAAATTCAACTTTATTGCTATTCCACTGTCACAAGTACAGAGCAATGAAATTAGTTCTCTGCATTTAACCCATCCCTTGGGGTGGGCTGCCATTGTGCGGCACCCGAGGAGCAGTGTGGGGTTAAGGGTCTTGCTCAGGGACCCTTATCCCCACACTGCTCCCCGGTTGGCTGTGGCAGTCTGCGGGAGTGGGGGATCGAACTCACAACCTCAGGATTCTATGCCCCAACTACTAGGCCACCACTCCCCCCAAGTGTGATTGGATTCAAGGAACCTAAGGCTACTAGAGGAGGTCAAAGACTTGATGATCTAGCATGATCATAATCAGCATGCATGGGATAAGAGAAAAAGAAGCAGAACTAAAATAACTTGAGGACTTAAAA
Source organism: Cyprinodon variegatus (assembly GCF_000732505.1). NCBI lineage: Eukaryota > Metazoa > Chordata > Actinopteri > Cyprinodontiformes > Cyprinodontidae > Cyprinodon > Cyprinodon variegatus. The sequence continues at coordinate 176,881 of NW_015151511.1, forward strand.
GGTACAGTAACTTTGAACTTACCCCGAAGGATAAACAAAGTGAGATGCTTTTGGATTTAACTCATCATGGACAGAGGATGTGGATGCTGCCCTGTCATTGGCTGATTTGCTATTTGCAGCTGTAAACTATGAAACAACCCAGAGAGTGTGACGGGTAGTAGACGATGGACCCATCGTCCACTAAGAACGATTCAAAGAACTGAATTTATGTGACCTTTTAACTAATGAGGTAACTGCAGGACAGCTGATCCCTGACTGTTGAATTGTTATGGCACAGTCATCGACTAGAGAACATATGATTTCATATCACAAGCTTGTTTCCTCAGATGAAATCTTCATATATCCATCAGGGAAGGATGTGACTTACATGCACTGATCAAACAGAATATCTGCTGTTGAAGGACCTCACCATTTTGCGAGGAGTTGATGTATGAGGAGAGGAAGTGGAAGAAGTTGATGAGTCAGAAAACTCTTCTCTGGGATCAGAAGTAGTGGTCAGACTGGGAGAAGATGGTATCCCTGAACCTGTGAACCAGTATGATAACTGTTCAACGTCCAGGTTCAGTCAGGTGTGACTGGAGTCAGTGATGGCACCAGGTACTCACCATGAGGAGGCGCAGAATTCCTGAGCTGTAAAAAATGGATTAAAGAAGGTCTTTTTACTTCCATAATGAAGAACCTAGTAGCCTGAAGAACTGCTTCACTCTGTCTCACCTGAGCGTTTTTTTGGGTGGTGCTGGGTGATGTTTCCTGCTGGGTTCCCCTAGATGAGCCTGCCTGAAGTGTTGCAGGAGAGTAGGACGGTTGTATGGGAAAGGAATTGGAAAAGGAGGCTTTGTTTTGATGATGGAGACTAGAGCCCAAAGATGGAGATGCAGAAGAATTGGGGGCAGTTTGTGGGTAAGGAAAGGGGGGAGATATAGGTGGACTCTGGGGGTATAAGGCCTGGTTGGGGACCCCAGATTGGGGCATGAGGGACTGAGCTACACTCATTGCCACAGACAGGACATTGGCCAGAGAAAAAATGGGCTGGTCTTGAGAGGGCCACTGGTGAGGAGGAGGAGTTGGTGGAGAGGAGGTGGGGGGGAAGAGGGCAGGGTTACTCTGGACCCGGGGGAGTCGGGGGATGGGGGAAAAAGTTGGGAAGGAAGCAGTGTAAGTTGAATAGGGGTGAGTTGGGAGGTGGTATTGAGCAGCAGGTGTGAGATGAGGTCGGGGAGTAGAGTTGGAGTCTGGGGGATAGTTTTGGGGATACTGTGGGGGCTGATAAAAGGATGCTGGAGGAAGGAACATAAAATAAGTTTAGTTTAATAAAATCTGCTGTTCGATACCCATGGGGTAGGAAAGTAAAATATATTTTTTCTTTAACTGTTTTGTTTTCTTAAATACAAATACTTATTTATTGTCTGCACTCAAAAATACCCCCCCCCCCACACACACACACACACACACATTTTATCTAATTTTTCTAATCCCCCCCATCGTCCCTCCAAGGGGTGGCGCTGTGGTGCCGGGGAAACCGAGTGTCGTCTATCAACCCCTGTCAGCAGATAGAGGCGGCAGACGGTGGGCTGACTGTTCGCTGCAGCGGACTGCGATTGGCTCAGGTCTGTCTGCTGGTCCCAGTTCAACCAGTTGATTCAAATGTAGATGTTTGAGTGTTTAAAGGGTCATAGAATGCAAAACCGAGTTACCATTGTCATAGATGAATAACGATAGTTCAGTGGGTGAAATAGACGTACAGAGAAGATCAGACCTCATCAACAACTCCTTTCTCTGCAAATCTCACAATTCTAAACTTCCACCATAAAACGGGCGAATCCAAACAAAGCACAGAGTTGACGTAAACTCTGGGATGTTGCCTCATTTGGTTTTGGCCTGTACTTTTGTCACGCCCCAAAATTGACTTCCAACCAGCCCACTGGTTCACTGGCGCAAGGGGGGTTATTAAGTGTCGACTGCTGGGGCGCTGATTGGACTGGACCTCAGCAGAGAACCATGAGCCGCCTGTCCTAAGCCGAAGGAGGGGGTTGGGGTCCGGTAAGGCAGGGAGGGGGGAACATGGGGCCGCCGGTGTCCAGGCTACCGTCACCGTGTTGGCTCCCTGCCCCCGGAGCTGATGGCTCCGTTCGAATACCAAGTGTTCTTCAACTACGTGCTGCACTGTAGTCGACCAAAATCCAGGATGGTTTTGAAATCCCCCCCGGGCATTTATTTAGGTATAAAAAATAGGACATATTGGGAAAAAGAGGATGTCTGTCAGTGAGTGAGTGCTTGTTGCTATGATGCGTCTTTTCTGAGCAGTTTCGCTTGTTGTAAACCAACCAATCAGAGCACAGCTCATCTAAATATTCATGATCANTGATTGGATTCAAGGAACCTAAGGCTACTAGAGGAGGTCAAAGACTTGATGATCTAGCATGATCATAATTAGCATGATTGGGATAAGAGGGAAAGAAGCAGAACTAAAATAACTTGAGGAATTAAGAGGTAGAGTAACTTTGAACTTACCCCGAAGGATAAACAAAGTGAGATGCTTTTGGATTTAACTCATCATGGACAGAGGATGTGGATGCTGCCCTGTCATTGGCTGATTTGCTATTTGCAGCTGTAAACTATGAAACAACCCAGAGAGTGTGACGGGTAGTAGACGATGGACCCATCGTCCACTAAGAACGATTCAAAGAACTGAATTTATGTGACCTTTTAACTAATGAGGTAACCGCAAGACAGCTGATCCCTGACTGTTGAATTGTTATGGCACAGTCATCGACTAGAGAACATATGATTTCATATCACAAGCTTGTTTCCTCAGACGAAATCTTCATATATCCATCAGGGAAGGATGTGACTTACATGCACTGATCAAACAGAATATCTGCTGTTGAAGGACCTCACCATTTTGCGAGGAGTTGATGTATGAGGAGAGGAAGTGGAAGAAGTTGATGAGTCAGAAAACTCTTCTCTGGGATCAGAAGTAGTGGTCAGACTGGGAGAAGATGGTATCCCTGAACCTGTGAACCAGTATGATAACTGTTCAATGTCCAGGTTCAGTCAGGTGTGACTGGAGTCAGTGATGGCACCAGGTACTCACCATGAGGAGGCGCAGAATTCCTGAGCTGTAAAAAATGGATTAAAGAAGGTCTTTTTACTTCCATAATGAAGAACCTAGTAGCCTGAAGAACTGCTTCACTCTGTCTCACCTGAGCGTTTTTTTGGGTGGTGCTGGGTGATGTTTCCTGCTGGGTTCCCCTAGATGAGCCTGCCTGAAGTGTTGCAGGAGAGTAGGACGGTTGTATGGGAAAGGAATTGGAAAAGGAGGCTTTGTTTTGATGATGGAGACTAGAGCCCAAAGATGGAGATGCAGAAGAATTGGGGGCAGTCTGTGGGTAAGGAAATGGGGGAGATATAGGTGGACTCTGGGGGTATAAGGCCTGGTTGGGGACCCCAGATTGGGGCATGAGGGACTGAGCTACACTCATTGCCACAGACAGGACATTGGCCAGAGAAAAAATGGGCTGGTCTTGAGAGGGCCACTGGTGAGGAGGAGGAGTTGGTGGAGAGGAGGTGGGGGGGAAGAGGGCAGGGTTACTCTGGACCCGGGGGAGTCGGGGGATGGGGGAAAAAGTTGGGAAGGAAGCAGTGTAAGTTGAATAGGGGTGAGTTGGGAGGTGGTATTGAGCAGCAGGTGTGAGATGAGGTCGGGGAGTAGAGTTGGAGTCTGGGGGATAGTTTTGGGGGTACTGTGGGGGCTGATAAAAGGATGCTGGAGGAAGGAACATAAAATAAGTTTAGTTTAATAAAACCTTCTGTTCGATACCCATGGGGGAGGAAAAAAAAATATTTTTTTTCTTTAACTGTTTTGTTTTCTTAAATACAAATACTTATTTATTGTCTGCACTCAAAAATACCACCCCCACCCCCCCCACACACACACACACACATTTGATCTAATTGTTCTAATCCCCCCATCGTCCCTCCAAGGGTGTCGTCTATCAACCCCTGTTAGCAGATAGAGGCGGCAGAAGGTGGGCTGAATGTACGCTGCAGTGGACTGCGATTGGCTCAGGTCTGTCTGCTGGTCCCAGTTCAACCAGTTGATTCAAATGTAGATGTTTGAGTGTTTAAAGGTTCATAGAATGTAAAACCGAGTTATCATTGTCATAGATGAATAACGATAGTTCGGTGGGTGAAATAGACGTACAGAGAACATCAAACCTCATCAACACCTCCTTTCTCTGCAAATCTTACTATTCTAAACTTCCACCATAAAACGGGCGAATCCAAATGAAGCACCGAGTTGACGTAAACTCTGGGATGTTGCCTTATTTGGTTCTGGCCTGTACTTTTGTCACGCCCCGAAATTGACATACAGACCAGCTCACTGGTTCACTGGCGCAAGGGGGGGTTATTAAGTGTCGACTGCTGGGGCGCTGATTGGACTGGACCTCAGCAGAGATCCATGAGCCGCCCGTCCTCAGCCAAAGGAGGGGGGCTCGGGTCCGGTAAGGCAGGGAGGGGGGAACATGGGGCCGCCAGTGTCCAGGCTACCGTCACCGTGTTGGGTTTGGTCACTCTGTCCCCCACTGGCTCCCTGCCCCCGGAGCTGATGGCTCCTTTCAAATACCCAGTGTTCTTCAATTACGTGCTGCACTGTAGTCGACCAAAATCCAGGACGGTTTTGAAATTCCCCCCGGGCATTTATTTAGGTATAAAAAATAGGACATATTGGGAAAAAGAGGATGTCTGGTCACCCTACCATATCAACAATTTGATGTTTCAGTGAGTGAGTGCTTGTTGCTATGATGCGTCTTTTCTGAGCAGTTTTGCTCGTTGTAAACCAACCAATCAGAGCACAGCTCATCTAAATATTCATGATCATACCATAAAAGGAAGAAAACCTGTTGTTTCTTTCTAGGGCTTTTAACCAGGCTGCATTAGGGCTCATAGAACATCAAATATGCCATTTTCAGCCCAACTGATGTTACACACCCTATTCAGAGACCTGAAGGACCAGAACCAGATACCATAGAATCATTTTATCACCCCTTTAAATTAACTGAATACCATCTCGTACCTGATGGGGTCTGGAAAGACTGTGACCTCAGTGGCCTGACGGGGGGTGTGGCCTCAGTGTCGATGTGGAAATCCACAGCTTTGAGAGGGGAGGGGTCACTATTTTCAATATCTAACAAAGGGAAACAACAATCAACTGACTTGGACAGATAGATGGTGGAGAAATGAAAAACAGAGTCAGAAGCAACAGCTTTACATCAGATCAAAGTTTTAAACTATCGGACGGATCTTATCGTTGAACAAATCCACCATGATCAGAGTGGTGTTCCTTACCAGGTAAAGAGGACGTGGACATGGCTCTGGACAGATCATTTGCTTCTTTTAACTGTGAAGATTTAGAAACAGTTTTAAAGTTAAAGTTAACAGACAAATAAAATAATATATTGAATTATGGAACCTATCATTTTACTGTCTTCTTAAAGACAGGCCCCTTGTTTTACGATATTTCATCATGTTCTACCCATATGAGTTTGCCCTATATGAGTTTAGTGTCATTTGGAGCTGATCTGAAGATATTCCATTAGGTCATATCCAAGTAACGTCTTCCTATGGGCAACGACTTGAAGGTACGGAATATCTTCAGAACAGCTCCAAATAACACAAAACACATATGGGTGAGTAGAACATGATGTAATAACGTAAAATCAAGGGCCCAATATAAAAAAAAAAACGGCGTTTCCCTTTAAGGTATTTAAGATTATGCTTCAGGTAACTGTTAACGTTTCTGTAAATATCGATGTAAAGAGCTGGCCCTGTTTTAGAAAGTTCTTCTGTTCTGGCAGTTTTGTCACAGTTGAAGGTTTCTGAACTTTAATCAAATTTTAACATCAGACACAGAGACCTAGAGTAAATACTAACAGATAATTTCATGGCAATTTCCTTCAACAATGAGGGAAATAGGAAACAACCGAAATTAAAACTACCTATTCTGTGTGGAATAAATAGTCACATCCCAAACCTATTATCTGGTCATTGTGACATATGTCATGTTTCTTTTGTGTCATCAGGAATGTATAGAGTTGCTGGAGCAGATTCTCAGTCATGCAGGGCATAGTTATTCCAAAAAAGTTTAAAAACTGGACTTTGTTTCCAAATTTGAAGACGTTTCTTTTCCCATCCAGGAAGCTTTTTTAAGTCAAAATGTCAGAAATAACGTTGAGTTTGCAGTTGTATATATTGGACCAAAAACAAAACCTTGTTTTTGCTTAGAAATGTTTCCATTTAGAAAACATGAAAATTAAACCGGACAAACTGGTCCGCCCCCTTGAGAATGGGCAGTCATAGCCGGGTTTCAGTCACGTGACGATTATGACGCGGCCAGGGGGCGCGATTTCAGATGGAGGGCAGGAAGTCTATGAAGTTAGCATAAACATGGAGGATTCCGTTACCGAGAGCCCGTATTGTATTTTCTTTGTTCTTTGTTAGCCTTTAATACAGGATGGCGATGTTTTTGTGTTTAAATGCAAAAACATCGCCATCCCATATGTTAAATTGTCTCTGAAAAAACTCAAGAGGATTTTCTCCAAACATAGAATCCCAGTAAATTTCAAGCCAAGCAAGACCCTTAAACAAACAAGACCCTTAAACAGAGACTAATGCATCCTGCATTGAACAGCAGTGGTGTCTGCTGTTCAATGCAGTGAGGAATGCTCTGATCTTTATATTGGAGAAACCAAACAACCTCTCCACAGATGCATGGCCCAACACAGAAGAGCGCCCTCCTCTGGACAAGACTCTGCTGCACATCTACACCTGATGGACAAAGGACATTCTGATGGACAAAGGACCAGAATGTTCACATTTTGGACAAAGAGGAAAGGTGGTTTGAGAGGGGCGTGAAGGAAGCCATCTATCTAAGAAAGAAAAAACAACTTCAAACAGGGGGGGGGGACTCAGATTTCAGCTTTCAAAAACCTACAATACTGTGATAGAGTGGCTTCATCGTGGCACCCACCCCAATGCAGGGGAGCAGAGAACCTCCCTGTTCAGCCAGGCCAACAATTCCCTCTAAGGACACCCCTTTCAGAGAAATAAACAGGTATAGGGTATTGCAGGCTTACAAAGAACCCAACGACTGCCCTTTCCCAAGGGGCGGACCCATTCCACCAGTTTAATTGCATGTTTTCTAAGCCAAAATAAGGCTTTTTTTTCTGGTCCACCCTATAAAACCTGGAACTCAACGCTATTTCTGACATTTTGCATTGAAAAAGCTTCCTGGATGGAAGAGAAACTTCATAAAACTTGGAAACAAAGTCCAGTGGAATGTTTTTTAACTTTTTGGGATGTACAGATTTAAAAATAACAATGGATGCACTTTTTGCCCATGTGAGGCTTTCCATCTTTCAGATGTTGATCTGGGTTCATTAGTTACCTCCTATTAATGAATCATCCATGAACTTATAGAATAGTTTCAGGAGGCCTTTGTTTCTTATCTGTTCTTTATTTTCTTCAGCTGCTGGCATAATGTTCTGCTTTTTAAGATGTTTTAGCCTACTTCATGTTGCCTGACAGGTCTTATGTAAGGGATTTCATGAGCCTGGTTGAGACAAGCTTGGGTCACTAACCACTTTATTGATAGTTTAATAAGGGGGCAATTATTCCCCTTTTCACCTCCTTTAGGAAAAAGACAGAATTTGCCATTTGCTTTGATTTCTTTATCGATCTAAAAAAATTCAGGTGAGATCAAAAAGCTGCAACACATGAGAAATTTAAGCAGGATACAACTTCACAGCACTTTAGGGCATTAGGGGATTGAGGCACACCTGCGATTCATGCAGGGTGGAGGCATTCAGGTGGGGCTGCCTGTTTGAATCTCCTGGATGCTGCTGATGGATCATTAGCTCCGCCCTCTTGATGATTTCATACATGCGTAGAACAAACCCCTCCCTCTCAGATGGCATGATGAAGTCTCTAAGGAGCTGAATGTAAAGAATTGGTTATTCAAGCTGGTCTGATGAAGAGCTGAATGCTGATTAAATGCTTTGCTCTGATTGGCTGTTTCCTAACCATCACAGATGAGATGTCCTCTGGATTGTCTCCATCCAGGTCGAACTTAAAGGTCACCATCTTGTTGTTGTGAGTCTGCAGTTGACACTCCACCACCCGGTCCACCTTATCGGACACCTGAAAGCAGCCAACTCTTATCAGCGAACCCGGTTCAGTTTCCAGGCCTCTGACGTTGCTGCTTCCACTCACCCCTATGATCCTCAGCCGAGCTCTGGCTCTGCGTCTGAACTGCTTTGTGGCCTCTCTTTTAGCCACTTCCTGTTTGCTCCAATCGGACTGGGCGTCGTTTCCGTCACTCAGACCTGAGGTTATGTCAGAGGAGTAGCTGCACACAGAAAACACACATAATTAAATTACTTTAAACAAAGAGGGTTTGGAGTCATTAAATGTTGATAGCAAGTGTGTTTTACCTGTCAACAGGGGAAGAGAACCCCCATGGAGAATCAACAGGAGGGGTCCCAGCACTTTGGGACACAGCAATGCTCTGTAGGTGAGAGATTCAATGGCAAGACTCACTAAACACCACTAGGGGGCAGAAGAAATGTTTTTTGTTTTTTTTTCTTATTCAGGAACTCAGACTTCATGTATTTTAACACCTGTACTAAATGAGGCTCATGCTGGTTGAACCGTTCTTTCATAAATCATAGATAGATTTAAATTCAGCTCTTGATGGCGCTATATAATTTTCACACATTGTAAACACATTTCAAGGCCTTATACACACTTAGCAACACAGAGAGAATACAGTTCACAGGGCGTTTGAACCCTAGCACACAGAAACAATGGAAAGCAGAGGTCACATAACAATCTAAGTTGGTGATCTGCACGTAGGATAAGTTGTGAGCCAAGAGATCTTGGCAAAAACAATGTTTTCCTGTTTAGGTATCAGAGCCAAAACAAACACACACACAGACACACATGTACACCATGTTTCAGGAAGGTATAAATGGGGCTGGAAGGGAGGGCCAGATTCGGGGGAAACGCGTTGAGATTGTCTGTGATGAAGTAGTGCTGGAAGTTTTTTAAACAGCTGTTGGAATTGGACTTGTCAATAAATGGCTTCCCCAATCCGGAGGAAAAAATTGAGTGAATCATTTTGAGTGTTTTTGTTTCTGTCTTAAGAGAATTCTACCATGTTGAGCTTCCACAATTGGTGCATTGGCCGGATTAAACTGAATCAGGACCTTCAGGGAGAAAACAGTTTCTAGCCAGCAGGAGCAGGCTGCAGGGCACCCCACGTGAAACACCATTTAGAGCTTCCATACTCTAATCTATTGGTAAATAACATGTTGTAGCTGGACTTAAGCAAAGAAATACATTTGTTTGTTTGTTTGTTTTTTTTTTAACTACTCAACTACAAGTTCCTTTTGACATAAACCCCATTATGGACTGTTTATCCCTTCTGCTTTATTACCACCCCCTCCCTGCTGACCTTTGGGAAGCGCAACACAGGGAATGGCGGGGGTTTGGAAGCTGAACGGTTTACAGGAGGAGGAGTCTGTGGAACAGGGGCGGGGTTTTGAGGAGGAGGAGGGGCGTCGGCAGGTACTGTGGAGGGGTTGAAGGAGTTTCCTGTCTCGCCGTCAGCTGTCGTAAGAAAAAACAGTTAATTAGTTTGAAGCGACAGCAGATAAAATGTTATGCTATGCTGTGTTCACACCAAAGGCGTTATGGGCGTCAAATACGTTCAAACACAGAAATTTGGATGCCGGATCAAACTGCGGTCAATTAGCTTTAAAACTTCGCCACATTGGATGCTCGGCACTCTGGTTGTTTATCTGCTCTGTTTTGTAGCTTAAAGCTAGAGAGCAGCTTGGCTTTATTTAATTTATGTGTTGGAAAAATTGTTCTAACACGTTCTAAAAGCAAGACAGTCCATCTCCAAACCAAATGTTTTATCACTCTGTTCCCAATCTGCACCGGAAATGGGATCCTACGCTACTTCTGGGAGCTGACTTTTTCAGCTTTGGATTTAAACATAAATCTAGTCTTTTTGAGTTTTATGTTTTCCTTTTTCGTTAACATTATGGTATATAGTGCGTAATCTAAAGAAATTAACAAATAAAATGCAGATCAAATATTGTTTAATCATATTTTGCCAGATTGCTCTGAGAATGTCCCATGATGACGTCAGACAAGCTGTTTAACAAAGAAAATATAAAAAGCACAAAAATTGTCTCGGAAAGGTCATAAAACATTTTT
>NW_015151511.1:187649-190581 GCF_000732505.1 Cyprinodon variegatus
CAGCGCTGCAGTCAGAGCCGCAGGATGTTTACCCTCAGCGTCCAGACTGCAAATGAAGCGCGCATGCGCCGGGATTGACTGTGCAAATTGATCACGTGGTGCCGCTCCGCCGTGACTTACATTCAAGGCGGGAGCAAGCGGGATGTAAATGTAAAATGTTATTTGGTCTTAAATAAATAAATGAATTTGAAATATTTTATCTTAAATAAATAACAGCATTTGATTCACACAGCCACAGTCAGTCACTTAATCACCTTGTCCATTGGGTTTCCCTCTCTAAGATTAACATTGATCTGCTGGTGAGAATCATTATTTCTCAGTCTAAACTGTACAGTCAAAAATACAGAAAAGAGTGGGAATCAAACCCTGAATAAAGTAGCTCTATATATTGTTTAGTAAAGTGAGTAAAAACACTATATATAGTGTTTTTATATATAGTAAAAAACACTATATATATAGTAAAAACACTATATATAGTGTTTTTACTCACTTTCTGTCTTTCTGTAACGACATTATTTCTCCCACAGCATCAATAACATGCACATCACTTCCTGTGGCAGATTATGCAAATTAGGCGATGACTTTTAGCACAGCCAATAGCTACTTTCCTTACTGAGGAGTTGGCAACACTGGTTTAAAGTGAATAGAAAGAGTTTTCAAAGTTTGTGATCAAAAATTGCAAGTACCAGAATATACAATTGAATATTTTTCATCGGCAGGTTTTAACATTTCGAGTTAATTTGGGTATTTATAAACTGTTTCTACATAGTTCATAAAAAAATGTTTTAGTGCAGCATTCTTCCAGCTTTATTTTAACCTTTGGACTTTAACTCTGTGATATTTATTTATTTTGCATATGCAGAATGTCTGCAGAAGCGATAACATCCTATAGGTAATTGCTGTCCCTCCAAAAAACTCCTACATCAACTTTTCTTATTGGTTGACGCTCAGGCGTCCAGCGGCAAAAGTTCAATTTACTGAACTCTAGCATCGAATGCTCAGACGCCTGAACGCTGGGACACAAGAACGCTCTAAATGCACGACTACTGAAGCCCGAATGTACTGCCGGTCCCATAGATGCTGTCCCATATAGACTTTGCATGTAAACCAGACATCCCAGAATGCGTTTGGTGTGAAAGCAGCATTAGACCATGTAATATACTGACAGGCAGCTGAGGAGAAAGATGCTTGTTTGGTTGTCTTGTCTTCCTCCTCATCTCCTTCTCCTGCTTTGCTGGAAATGATGCTGATTCCAGAATCTGCAGGGCTGCTACTCGCCACCGACGTCCCCGCGGGCATTGGTGCCCTGAGCGGGACTTGAACATCAGCAGAAACTTCATTCTGAGTTTATTGGGGAAGCAAAACAAATGTTAAAATTTTTAATAATCATATAAAAAGATGAAGGAATTATTACTTATTCATGAATAAAATCATGAAACAATCGTATGGAGAATCTGTTTCCATAGCAACAGCTTTAACCTGATTACTGATCCTTCCAGCAGCAGATGCAGGTTTTTGATGGGAAACCTCCGATTGTTCGGCGGCTGCTTCAGTTGCCTTCTTATCAACAGCTGCCTTGAGGTTGTTCATGGCTTCCTCCAGGAGGCGGCGCTTTTTGTCCCGCTCTCGTTTTATGGCAGTCACTCGGTTTCTGATCGCCTTGGCAATCACCTTGTAATCTGCCTTGCACACGAATCCTAGAATCACCTGCAGACAAAGAATGACAGGTGAGACCAGCTGCCAGGTGATAAATCCTTTGTCATGTGAGCAGCGTGGGGTCGAGGCTACCATCTCCTGAGCCACCTCCTCAGGGACGTCCTTGTACAGCTCAAACAGGAACTCGATGGCGTTGTTGTCTTTGTATTTGCCTCGAAGTTTCTTTTTGTCGTCCACCCTGAGCCAGAGTTTCAGCGCCGCCTTTGTACCATCATCTTCCTCGCCCAGCTCCACGTAGACTCCTGTCTTTTCCTGGAAGAAGCGGTGCTCCAGCAGGTCATGAACCGTAAACCTACAGAGCGGGACATCAACAAACGGCTGAGTTCACTCTGACACATGGAGAAGACACACTGAGGTAACCAAACAGGAGAAAAAGATTAAGTTACTGTCATAATGGCGTTTTCAGTAACAACAAAGACGTGTTGGTGTGTGAGGTGAAGTGTCAGAAAAATGTCTTTGGTAGCCATGATTATAAAACTAAGTGTTATTAATGACACCTTCAAAGTCTGATGTTGACTGATAATATTAACGAGGACATCCAGGCAGCATGGAGCTGCTTCCTAACTGATATCTGGGCTTTATGGATACATTTATTTGTGTTTCTGTAGAACCCTGAAACCCTTTGGATCAATGGCACTGACCTCTTCCTGTTTAATGAACAGCGATGGGCAGAAAGTGTATGATCAGCTGACAGCTGATAACCGCTGAGCATTATGGGTCAGGAAACATTGAGAATCCCAGACATTGCATTAGTTTCCAAAGTCTCTGGAAAACTTAAATACTCCATTATGAACAGCTGGTTCAGTGGTTGTTAAATGTTTACAGCAATTAAAGTGAATTCCTCAGTCTTCGTTACATTTATTGATCTGTTGGACACTGGAGAGAGGAAACCTTTAAATACAGGCTAACTTTATTTGTGCCAGGACCTGTTAGTGCCCTCATAGATCACTGTAGTGTTCTATAATTGATGTTTCATATGAACTGAAAGTATTCCAGTAGGGTGAGATTTCAGTTTCTGTACAGCCTGTTCAAGGGGAGGGGGGGTGCGGTGTCCGAGGCCTCACTGTCATTAAAGGGCATCTGAACCATATTGTATAAAAGGTAGGGCAGTTATATCATGCAGCCTTCAATTGACGGCAGTTTTTACTTAATCAATTCAGTGTCTCTTCCTTTAAAACAGCGGTCTTCAACGTTTTCCAGGCCAAGGACCCCCAAA
>NW_015151511.1:192619-194352 GCF_000732505.1 Cyprinodon variegatus
AGATGCTATACTGACCTTGATTAACAGCCAGGAATCATGCACAGCAGCCAAGCAGTTATGCTAGGTTAGGATTTTATTTTTCTTCAGTTTTGAACTGTATGCGGAAGCAAACCTTGTTTAAAATAGAAACATCATCATTGCAAACAGGAGTTTTTGACAGATCGACTATTAAGATATAATTTTAAATACAGGAGCTCCCAAGGGAGTGAGATGCACCTGCTGAATTCCTGCTGTGACCTGTTTGCAGATGACATGGTGCTGGTTAGGCAGTGAAACGTCTCTATGGACACTCTGATGATTCTAACCTCATTAATGAGTTCCATTAATGGTGTAATCCTGATGATGTGGTTAATGATTTCTAACCTCTGGAAGCCTTTATTGACGCCACTCTGTGTTTTTTAGCTGATACAGATCCAATTTTTTTATATACAGCTTCCATATTTATTTAGGAAATTGTTCACATAAATATTGAAATACTGAAAGTGTTTAAACTTCTTTCATCTGCATCCTTCATGGTTTGAATAATTGGAGTGAAAGACAAAAGCAACCCATCATCATCATTATGGGGGACAAGGTGGAGTCAAGGTCGCGTGAAGATTTGTATAAATGTCAACAAAGTAAGAGTGACCCAAGTTATTCAGAGCAGGAAGTGCAATCAAGAGCATTTTTAAGAAATAATTTATCCAAAATGTAATAATGTTGATCATTTTTCTTGAAGTTGTGCCCATTGTTTGTTTCTGACCTTTTCTCTGCTTTTGGTTTCTTAATTTTAAGTTTTCGTTTGTCTTTATCATGTCCTCTTTTGTTTTTAATCACCACTTGAAGAGCTGAGGTCAATAAATATAATGATTTGCTTTTAATATTAACTTAAAGCTCTATATTCATAAGGAATTTATACAAATTGTTAAAAAGCTAAATGCTTCCAAAACTAAAGCGATATGCTGATGACTCCCAGGTTAATATTAGTGTTTCCAGAAAACCCATATTTTAATCCTTATTTATCTTGATATACTGTATATATTGTTTATTCTTAATGCACCTTTTTCCTCCTTGTTTGCACCTTCTTTAATTACCATGCCAATATGTGACCAGTGAATTTCTCCGCTGTGAGATCAATAAAGCTCATCTAATCATCTAATCGTAATAAAGGTATTGTGGAGGATATTTTAAAAGACCCGCCCACCTCTCCACTCCAAAAAAAATTGCATGCCGGAGCCCATTTCCCCTCTGTTTGGACAGATATTCACTGCTTTTTGCTTCGTTGGTCACATAACTCCTCCTGCTCTGCTGGTGGGCAACAGTGGGCCGGTGTGAGAGCGACATAGTGCTTTGCGAGGAGAGCATTCTGGGATATATTCTCATTCGCTTCAGACACTTTTTCTCTTACAACCTTTGGCCATTTTCAAGGAAGCGCAGTGAGAAAGGCGAGCTTCAATGACTGTCTGAAACCGCAGCTCACCACAGATATCGAAAAAGATGGCTAACGGGGCGAGCACGTAGGACGGCCTTACGTAAACATATATCCTGAAAGATTGACAATCAGGAGGACCACTTATTGAGATGATCCACCCAGAAATAAAAGATAAAAGATAGATTTTAACACATTGTTTTTGGAGTCAAACAATTGATCCCTCCGTGTAGAAAAACTTGCATGTTGACACCATGGTCAGAACATTTCTTTTCATTTACCGTATTTTCCCGACCATAAGGCGCACCGTACTAAAAGGCGCAGT
>NW_015151511.1:194410-211237 GCF_000732505.1 Cyprinodon variegatus
ACTGCGCCTTTTAGTACGGTGCGCCTTATGGTCGGGAAAATACGGTAAATCTATAAATGAAAATACAGAAATACAATGTTCCTTTGCTGTAAATGAGGATCCAGTGTTTCTCTGCTGTAGATGAGAATCATGAACGAAGCACAGATTCAGTGTTTTCTGCTGAATTCAGCACCGTAAACTAACCAGCCACTGTGTTTCCTCCACTGACCTCTCGCTGCTGTCGGTTCGAATGCAGCCCTCGATCATCTCTTTCAGCTCTGGGACTTGTACTTTGAAAAAATTATCCGGTTTGATTCCCTGAAGGAAAAGCAAATGGTCAAATACGGGAACCGAGCAGGACGTAAGGTGGTGCGAGGTTGGCGGCGCCTTACATTGGTGACTTTGCGGTAGATCTGAGCCGCATTCTTACATTCAGAATACGGATATTCTGACGTGGCCATCTCCAGCATGCACATTCCAAAGGCGTAAATGTCCACTGCTTCATCGTACTTCTCCTCGTACATCTCTGGGGCCATGAACTCAGGAGTTCCTGAATGCATCGTGAAACAGTGTGAGACACGCAAAAGGAACAAAACCACCTCTTATGGGACAGCTACGACTCACCAATGACACTCTTGGCAAACGAGGCCTTCTTGAGTGTCGCCAGCCCAAGGTCTCCGATCTTAACCGAGGCGGTGGGTCCATTGATGAAGATGTTGTCACACTTAAGGTCTCGGTGCAGAATTGGTGGAGAGCGTGAGTGCAGGAAGTGAAGACCTTTTAGGATCTGTAAGCTCCATCTCTGCAGCAGCTTCAGCTTCATCGGCCGGAACCTTCGAACGTACCTGGATGGTTAGAAAGAAACGAGACGAAACGGTTTAAGTTAGTGAAATTCATTAAGGAGTCATGCAAACTGAGAAAAGCAAATCAAATCAGAGAATATCTAGGCTGGCCTCACGTTTTCAGAGTTCCAGATGTCATGAGCTCCGTCACCAGGATGATGCATTTGGTGGACTTCCAAGAGTCAAAGAACCTGACGATGTTGGGATGCTGCAGAACTTTTAGCATTTCTACCTCCTCACTGAAGCGCTGACGCTCGGATCTGGTCAGACGGTGAGTCTGTTGAAGAAGAACACATAAAAACATTCAGCCGTTAACCTTGTGGGGGAAAAGCTCCACCATGAAGGACTCTGAAGCTTTCACCCTCACTGATCTGCTGCTAATGAACCGCTGACATGAAAACATCTCACTCTGCTGCAAGACTTGGTTTTTATGTTTGTTTATTTATGACCCTTTATGCCACTGAATTACAGAACAGCCACCAATAAGAATATTGCCTTAAGATAAAAATACAAATAAAATTAGATAAATTATTTCACTTTAATTTAGTTCTTTCTTTAACTAAGGAAAATTTCAAACAGTTTATAGTATTTGTTTAAAAGGCTAATAAAATTAGCTAATACATGAAATCACCAGAATAAAATCTTTAACTCATCTGGACCTAAAGTCTGTTATTTGCTCTTTTTAATTTGTAACTCTGCTGCTTTCCAAACGAATTGAAACTATTTTCCTGGTTTTGCCTTATTTGGAGTAGAGGTTCAGTTTTAGGTTTTAAAGGTTTAAAGGTTTTAAAGTTTGGTTCAGATCAGCAGAAGGCAATGTAAGGTCCTCAGTAGGTCTGTATAACCCTGTGTAAGTGAGGTCTATGCGTGTTATCACCAGCATGCAGCAGCGTGTTTTCACTCAGATACTGTGTATGCTTCAACAAACTGCTGACTCACACTTCATCACCCATATGTGCATCTATCTGCAGCCGGCTGATGTTACCGTGACACAAGTAGGTGAAGGACAGAAAACCCTCCTGTTGCAGACATGGTGTTAAGCCACAGTCAGCAGTTTAAGGTGAAGGGAAACACCTCAGTGTGTTTTACAGGAGCTAAGCTCTGTGCATGGACCTGCCTGATGTCCTCATGGTTTGGTACCCAGGGGTCAGAATGACAGGCTTCACATTCCCACTGTATACACAGTAGCTCAAAGGGAGAACGTAGATGGGCAGACCTGAAACAGGCATCCTGGGGGATTCTGTAACAGGTGTCTGAGTCACCTCAGCTGACTCCTCTGAGTGTGAAGGAGAAGCGTCTTCTACTCCGAGCCTCTCCCAGACCACTGAGTGCCCGGCCACCCTGTTGACTAAGCTCCCTTAGTAAGACTCTTAACCCCACACTGCTCCCCAGGAACCCAAAGATGGCAGCCCACTGCTCCTCAAGGGGATGAGTTAATGCAGAGGTAAATTTCTCTAATGTGAGATCGATAAAGTTCAATGATTATTATGTATCTTGGATTGTGTTCTTTCAGCTGCACCATGTTGATCACCTGCTCCATTGTTCCTTCACTTGTGAACAGGACCCCAAAATTAGGGGCAGGATCTCCTCTCTGATCTAAAGAGGGAAAGCTGACTAATAGCGGTCAAGAACCACGGACTTGGACTTGTAGGAGTTTCCTCATCTTCCTTGAAAAGCCACCTTACTGTGGTGAAGGGGATTGCTCAGATTATCCCAACGGCTTTGATGTTTGAGGCTTAAATGCTGATTGTAGATTTATAGCTGTTCAAAAACCTTTATGATGACCACAAAAATGAGGCCAGTAAGTAACTGATGTTTGGTTTAACCCTGGTGGGACCAAGCCTGAAGGAGAAACGCAAAGCTATCCCCAACTGGGCCCAGCACCTGCTGGGGACACCATGAGGGTCTGGAGCCAAGACGATTCAGCCGCAGTCAGAGGCAGATGCAACCTGAACTACAGACACCTAAACAGCTGAAACTGTCTTTTTAAAAGTAAGAGGTGTAAAGCTTTATTTCAGCCAGCTGACAAGCAGTATGTAGCAACATGTGGAAAGAAGTGCAGCAATGCAAATGTTTCAGACCCTAAACCCTGGTGGGTTTAAGGTCTGACCCTGGTTGTCAAGCTTCTACAGAACTTTAGTGAAAGCTCTTCTTGCTGGAGGTATTGGGTTGCTAGCTAAGGTAAGTCCCCCCGCTTGCAAACAGGAGGCCTGGGTTTGTATCCCAGCTAGGGGGGAATGAGCTGCCAGTGCTGGTCCTTAGGCAAGACCCTTAACGCTAATAATGCCTGCTTTGGGGAGTGGCAGCATAGGGGTTAGGGATTGGAATCCTGAGGTTCAGAGTTCAAGCCCCACTCCCACAGACTGCCACTCTGAGTCCCTGTGCAAGACCCTTAACCCCACACTGCTCCCTGGACGCCGTACAATGGCAGCCTACTGCTCCCCAAGGGGATGAGTTAAATGCAGAGAGGGAATTTTGTTGCTCTGTTCTTGTAACAGTGGAATGACACTAAAAAAACACCAGAAAATGACCAAGAACTGCAGACCTAAACGGACCTTCATCTTAAACCATCTTCAGGTTGGACACATGGAAATCTGAGCTAAGAATCTGCATGTTGCCGTCATGATGATTCCCACGTGTCGATGTTACCTGCAGCTCGCACCATGCCACCTCCACCGTCTTCTCCGTGTCCAGGCCTTTGTAAACCGTCTTAAAGGAACCTCGCCCGATCTCGATGTTGAACTTCAGGAATCGTCCATCAGGCGATGAGCCCACCGCCTTCGTCTCCTCTTCGTCCTCCTCCTTCCGTTGTTGCCATAGCAACTCCTCCCTAGTAGAGTCAGACAGGGTGATTCCCGCCTCCTCCGCGGAGTCCCAGCCGATGCTCTGACCTGCTGCAGGTTTCTCGCCGGCATCTGATTGGCTGGTTCTGTCGTCCTCTGAAGTTTTCATGGAGGTGGGAGGAAGACTCCATCCTTCCTCCTCTTCCTCCTCATCTTCATCTTCCTCTTCTTCTGGCCTCTTCTTGGTGTCACTGTCAGGTGTGGAGGTCATTATGGTACACTGAGGTCTAGCTGAAGGTGTCCCTGTGAGGTCACCGGAGTGGGCGGAGCTTCAATAACCTGAAAACCAAAGGAATTTTTCTCCATTAAAATCTGTAATGTTGATGTTGGAAGTAAATATTAAAATTATATATTGCCAGAATATTTTGTGGAGTTTAAGGGGTTTCCCACACATTTTTTAAAGTTTATTAGCCTGTTTCATTGCCATTTATATTTATTATTAAACTGCTTATGATTACAAATCTTAGAAAAGTAGAAACATAAGAACACGTCAAACAAATAATCCATTTATTATTTATTGTTATCACAGAGTAAAATATTAAACATAATTGATCTAAAACACTTTAATTAGTAACTTTGTTTATACAGCCTTGTAGCCTGACAGTAAGCAGGTTAATCATCTGTTCCTCTAACAGCTTCATCTTCTGATTATTACCAAATCTTGACTCTGGTTGCTTTAAATAACTGAATAAACTTTTAGTTATGATATATTTCATGTAAATAATAAAGTGATTTTGTTTTCTACTCACTCTGATGAGCCTCAGACTGGAAACCAGTAAATCCAAGCAGCTGGGGGAACTTTAAAGTTCTGCTTTAGTTTGGGTCTGGCTCCTCTGCTTCTTCTGTGACGTCACAGCCTGACACTCTGCTCGCGCTATCAGTTCACAGCAGGCTGCACGAGGGACAGGAAGCCCCGCCCACCGGACACCTGTCACCTGTCTGATAGAAACCATCTTGGAGCGGTGACCAATAATTTATAGAAAAAGATAATTAGATCACTTGATTTTGTTTTTTAAATAATTGTTTTTATTAAAACATTATTTTTTTATTTTTACTTACAGTTATGAGGTAAATGGTTTATGCTATTTCCCTTTTATTTAAAGACTGTTGTATTTTTTCCTATAAATAAATAAACTAATATAAACAGAAAGGTTAGTCCTGCTTTATCTCTACCTGGACCTCCAGTTGAGGGAACAGCTTAGGATCCTAATCCTGCCTTCTGGGATTTTTAGAAACGTTAAACCTGATATTTGTTAAACATTATAGATCGGACAATGATAGAAAATGACTTTCCTTAATTTTTTTTTAATCCCCTTTTGATTTATAATGTAGAACAACCATCAGCTGCTTCTTTACAAACTATTCAAAGATCAAAACACATTTTTATCAGGAGATAATCTTTACTTTAAAACCTTTAAATTCTGCCATAACTTTAATAACTTATGCAGAGGTTTAAAAAAAGCTGTTACTATATATTATTTATAGCGATTAAATAATAAAATATTACCAATATATTTTTTGTTGTATGTTAATTTTTTTTGTGTTAAATTTCCTCCGTGCTGTAATACCAAATTTTGTCCACTAGATGGTGACATTTATCATAAACTCTGCAATCTCCGTTTTTATTTTATTTTCTATAACTTTTTCAAAAATATTATATTTGTAATTCTCTTAGGTGGATAATTATTCGTGTTGAATAAAAATTTATCAAACTAGATATTTAATTATGTATTTATTTTTTCTGTATTTATTTGATTATTTTTATTTATTTATTTATTTATACGGTCGTGTGTAACAGCTGTTTCCATCTGTTTCATGCACAGAGCTCTGTCCTCCGATTTAACTGCTGTGAGTATTAAAAACCTCTTTTGTTTGCTTCTAATTTTTTTACATGTTATATCTTTATAGATGTGTGTTTTAACTTCATGCTTTTTAAATGGAGTCCAATCAGCTTAAGGCTTTTTTTTTTCTAATTTATGGTCTGTTTTCTGGCTGAGTTTTCAATGCAAAAGATACAAAATGATAATAGCAACAAAAAATGTCCTCATGCTTAGAATTAATCAGTTGGTAAAACTTGAAACAGGTTAGAAAAAGATTGTTTTAAATCTATGTAGAAAAAAAAAATATTATTGTTTTCCTGAACCTGAAGCTGTTTTTTTTTTTTTTTTAATCCCTGCAGGAGGATTAAGCAGCTCTTCTCCTTCATCTCATCATAAATCTGTTCCTTATCCTGATCTTTCATCTTAATCCCTTTGTCCGGTCGTTTTATCTTCCTCTTTTTGCAGTGACTTTACTGCAAACATGCAGATGTGATCAATGTTAAATATAGTTTGATGATCGAAAGCAGGGGTCACCAACCTTTTAAAAGACTGAGGGCTAATTCATTGGTACTGAGTCATAGGAAGGGCTACCAATACTGACCTATGAGCTGGAGGAGTCGGCCTTCACCTAAACTTCATAGATAATAAACATATTTCTATTGTTTCTTTTCATTTCTAATTTACTTTTAGATATTGTCATTTATAAATCCCTATAAATGCTTAAATCTTTTAAATTATTCATATGATAAAATGCTCTATAAATGTTTTTTTTTTTAAGTAATTGAAACAGCATAAGATACAATTTCAAACTTAGTCCATTGGTGAGTTGTTCTGTTTTCAGACGATGCTGAGGGGCCCCCATGTGGTCCTTGAGGACCCTTGGTTCCTGTGGGCATCATGTTGGTGACCCCTGATCTACAGGTTGATCTATAGATTTATTCTCATGAAGCTGTGTGATGTCCTAAGGTTTGTTCAAGGATCAGTAATCTGTTCATCTAACACTAGGATTCCTGTTCTGTTCTTCTCTGCAGGTGATTTTTCCTCGTTAACAGAGCATGCAGATAAATGTTTGACAGGAGCGCAGCGCTTTGTGACCTTCCTTCAAGTCATGTTCTGCTGTCTGAAGCTGCTGCACCTCCTTTTTCTAATCCCCCCATCGTCCCTCCAAGGGGTGGCACTGTGGCGCCGGGGAAACCGAGTGTCCTCCATCAACGCCTGCCAGCAGACGGAGGCGGCAGACGGTGGGCTGACTGTTCGCTGCAGCGGACTGCGATTGGCTCAGGTCTGTCCGCTGGTCCCAGTTCAACCAGTTGATTCCCATGTAGATGGTTGAGTCTTTAGGAGTCTGGTTGATGGTCCAGGAGAATGGGTCCAGAGACCTTCTCAGATGTGTTTGTCTCTGCAGATACCGGCCGGCCTGCCTAATCACACCACCCATCTGTTTCTGAACAAGAACCGGCTCACCTCTCTGCCTGCCTTCTGCTTCTCTGATCTGTTCCTGCTGGATGAACTGGATCTGTCCCACAACCAGGTCCTCACCCTCCAGTAGGGCACCACTGCAGAGAACCGGGAGGAAATGGTTTTTACTCACTTCCTGTTTCCCATCACAGCTGTCCTTTCTGGAGCCGGGATGTTTCTCTGGCCTGGTGTCGTCTCTCCGGTACCTGGACCTCTCATCCAATCTCCTCACCACGTTGGACCCTGTGGTTCTTGGTGGACTTCAGGTCCAAGCCAACCTGAGCCAGAACCCGTGGCACTGTGACTGCAGCATGCAGGTGAGCCTCGGTTTGAGAGAAGAGCTTCCTAAGGTTGGTAGGTGAATGACTTCCTGTGTGTGTTCAGATGTCAGTACCTCAGCTGGACATGGACACGTCCTCCCTGGAGAAAGTCATCTGTCAGACCTCGGACCTTCCAAACCTCGGTAGGTTGGCTCCACGTGATTCCTTGTTTTAAACCTCATAAAAAAGATTCTGGTTCTAATCGTTCGTTTCAGGAGCTGTTGGACTTCCGCTGGTCGTACTGATGCAGGACTGGGATCTGTGTCAGTCTGTGAGGAGAACCACAGACTTCCTGACCCTGATCACAATGTTCCTCTGGTTCGGCATGCTCATCGCCTACCTGATCCACTACATTCGACACAACGAGGTGTTCGCCCGACGACACCTGGAGTACCTGAAGTTCCTGGAGAGCCGGGACCCTTTTAGACCCCGATAAAGATCTCCTTTGGTACCATTCAACTGCAAATTCCTCTGTAGGGGAAGTTCCTTTGGGTCATTTGTTTTCAAATTATCCTTTCCTCAGAACTTTAAAAAGTTAAAGTTAAAAAAAACAATCCATTGGACTTTGTTTTCAAAGTTTGAAGACGTTTCGCTTCCCATCCAGGAAGCTTTTTCAATTCAAAAGGTCTGGATTAGAGTTGAGATCCAGGCTTTATAGAGTAGCCCAACAAAAGCTTTGTAATGACTTAGAAAATGTGCACATTGTATTACAATACCCAATACTGGCCCATTCCTCTGAAAAGGCAGTCGTTAAGGGTCACTGTTGGCCTGGCTGACCTGGCGGGATGGTATTGGGAGGGATTTTAAGAGCTGTACGCTGAGTCGACCCCCCCTTTGTTAAACATTTTTATCTTTTAACATAAATGGCTTCAAACCGTCGGTCTTCTTTATCTACAATGTGAACATCTAAAGAAGATAAAGAAGATAGGTGGTTTTAAAGGGGTGTGAAGGAAGCAAACCAACCTTGGACAGAAGGGGTGGACTCAGGTTTCAGTTCTCAAAAACCTACAACGCAGCAATAGAGTTGATTCCTTCCCAATACCATCTCAACCCTCATCGCTATGCAAAGGGGACAAAATATTTGGCCAGGGCTGCCAGGCCAACAATGACCCTTAATGATTGCCTTTTCAGAGTAATGGGCCAGTTATCAGGTATTGCAGGCCTATATCGACCTCAACGACTCTGTTAGGTTTATTCAGTGATGATTATAAAACATTTTTGCAAGGGGAAGCTCCACTCCTGTCTCATGATCCCGTCAGGAGACCATCCTGCCTTGTCATTCTGATGGAGCATCCTGTCTTTATGAACTGATCAATTGTTCTGTCAGAACAATACTCTGTTTGTAACCATGCGTCATGTTCTGTTAATAAATGCTCTGCAGAGGAGGTCAAGTGGGAGACGTTCGTTTGCGTTTGAGTCTGGGGTTCAACCGTCTCTCCTTCCTGCAGGAATTGTATCCATAAATTGTGTATTTCAGTTCTTCTTAAGCAAAATCCTACATTTTATGAACCCGACAGACTCCCATTATTAACGGGTGGTTTCTGGTTTTCCAGTTTCAATCTGCATGTTTTCTAGGCTATTACAAGGCTTTGTTGAGCTACTCTATAAACGCCTGGAAATCAACACTAATCCAGACATAGTGAATTGAAAAAGCTTCCTAGATGGGAAGTGAAACGTCTTTAAACTTGAAAACAAAGTCCAGTGGATAGTCTTTTAACTTTAACTTTTTGGAATGAGTATGACCTGGATGTCTGAGAATCTCCACCAACATGTTTCTGCTTTAAGGTCCCAATAGAACCCTGATCATTTGCACAACTTCATCCACCACAAATCTCCACTGAGCTCCAAAGAACTAAAAGACATTGTTAAGCTGCTAAACTAACATCTCATGGAGGGACCTCTTCACTTTAATCGGACCTTGAACCTTCTGGAACCTTTCAGAAACTTCCTCGATGATCTTTAGCTCGCGTTCATCATGTAGGCCAGGCATCCCCAACCTCGGTCCTCGAGGCTCGCTGTCCTGCATGTTTTAGAGGTTTCCCTGCTTTAACACAGCTGATTATAATGATTGCAGTAGACCAAAAGCCTGATAATCAGCTTTCAATTAAAATCAGCTGTGCTGGAGCAAAGAAACCTTTAAAACCTGCAGGACAGCGGGCCTCGAGGACCGAGGTTGGAGATGCCTGGTGTAGGCAGCCATAAAGATTTTTACAGTTCATTAGAAATCCCTACAGGTACTTCATTTCTGGAGAATCTCTAGACCAGGCGTCTAAAACTGGTTCCAGAAGTGAGTCCCGTCTTAACATGATGACTTGACGAGATGAATGGAGTCGGCTGCGCTACTGCTTGGTTGGAAAGAAAACCTGCAGCCATACGGCCCTTTTTGGAACCAGTTTGAGACTCCTGCTCTAAACAAACACTCAAACTGCCACAATGACCCTACGGATCTCTTTAAAGAAATAAGAAAATACCTTTGAAGATGAACAAAATGCTTCACTGAACAAATTAAACCGATTTAATTCAACCATGCAGCTTCCTATCGATGAGATGATGTTTCAAAATGACCCTAAACCTGCACATCCACTTCACAGCTAAAGGTATTTAAAGGATCTCACCCACAAAAAGATGCCATTTGGGCATCGTTAGAAAAAAACTTTACTTTTCCAATGCTATGTTAGGATTTTAATGGCAGTAGAGCATAACCAGCAGCTCTGGAAGTTAATCCATCCAAATTACCCTTTCAGTATTAATCTGTGAGCTGTATCTGAATGTTTCCACGGTAACTGCTCCCTACCTCAGAAACTACACCCTCCTCTCACATTCTGTGCCTGTTAAACCTTGTTTTTGCGTTAGAAAGCTAAATAAATCCTTTAAAATCACTGTGGGTTGAGTTCTTTGTGTGTCTGAAACAGGTTGGATGTTTAAACGATTGCCTCATTTTTATAGGATGCCATTTGTAAAGTTAGAGAGTCAAAAAATAGGAGCAATATTTATGGTTAATTAGAGTGTTTTAAGAGAAAAATAAGGGGGTTATTTTTTTCCATGTCAGTTTTTTTACTATGTCATTCATTCGTTAATAAAAATCTTACTTTGTTATATAAATTTTTTAGTTTAGTTTGGATGTAAATATTTAGTTTGCAAACTAAATATCTAGTTTTTTAGATAAATGTTTAGTTTGCAAAATAAATATTTAGTTTGCTTAAATCCAAACTTATACGGTTTAAAGAGGTTAATAAATATTTAGCTCCTAAATAAAAAGAAAGACTTTTATAAAGGAATGAATGACATAGTGAAAAAATGACTTGTATGACTTTTTTTGAAACTTTACATTTCAACCCATCCATGGGCAGCCCCAGGGGAGTATTAGTGCTGCGGTAATTATTTTAACTAGTAAATATCTGTGGGAAAAGAGCTATTTGCATCCATAAAACCAGACTGGGGGGTTCTAAAAGCGTGGACTTGAATAAGTTTGACTTTTTGGGGCAAGTTTCTGTAGCAAAGCATAAGAGCTTGTGACTCTTTTTTAAAAGGATGTTCAGATGCCTGTTTTACATCTTGGTGAAATTAAGCTTTTTCTCTAATGGAAGAGGATTAGGGCTACTGAAATAAAAAAACGTAAACTGATTTTTTAATTTTATCTCAGTTTCATATTGGGAAAAAAGTCAGAATTCTGAGATTAAAGTCAAAATTCTGAGATTAAAGTCATAAATCTGACTTTTTTCCAATATTTAATGGAAATAATATTTAAGAAACATGTTAGCTTTAAAAAAAAATAAAAAAATAAAAACAATAGTGGCCCTAATCATCTTCCGTATTTTCTTTTACAGCATTGTTGTTTTTATATTTTAGCTTTGTCTTGCTGCAAAGAACTTTTAAGGCGCCTATTATATTTATAAATGGCTTTAGGTTGTTGATTTCTAATGTGAAAAAAATAATGTTAAAATTTAGATGTTGAATATAAAAAGAAAAATCATGTTGTTTCTGATCTAACAGACTAAAATTAAAACAATAATAAAGTCTGAAGCTTTATTTTGTTTAAAATGTACTTTTTTTAAACATTTTATTAACTTAATTTAATAAAAATTCTCATTCCTCTTGAGGCTCTGGACCTTTTCAGTTCTGAATATTACTTCCGGTTTATTCCATCTGTGATCGACTGCTTCCGCCTGCCCTGTTCTTTGCTCCGGCATCAGCTGCTCCTGCCTGCAGAGAGAATCCTGTCCAGTCATTGTGAGGATCTGCTTCAGCTGCTCCGGGAATCGAACCCTTCGGAACCGCACAGTTCGGCCCAAACATAACATGAAGGAGACGGGGGGCAAGCGGAGAGAGAAGGCGGGTGGCCGGGACAAGTCCAGCAAGGAGCCGAAAGAACCGAAGGACGCGAAGACCGCGGCGGCCCCGGAGCCCCAGGACGTGGAGATGCCGGAGGAAGAGGCTGCTAACGCGGCTAAGCAGCCCAAAGAGCAGGACAGCCTGACGCTGGAGGGTAAAACCTGGCTTTAATGTTCGGCTAGAACCGGGGGGGGATGAGTCCCGAACAGAACCAGGGAGGTTCTGGACCGTTTGATCCAGAAGAAAACAAGCTGTTAGCCTTAGCCTGTTAGCATGATTCTAACTTCTGTCAGATGCCGTAAAACGGAAGAAATTGGCGCAAAACGTTGAAAGGTTTTATTTGGTTTATCTACCGAGGACCAGATCAGAACCAGAAACTGAACAAGAACCAGATCTTTAACCAGAACCAGAACCAGAACCTGGTCTCTTTAGGAAGCGAGCTGGTAAACAGTGAGACAGCAGAAAAGCAGCAAACTGTTTCAGTGGTTGGGCCTCAGAACATCTTATGGTCCTAAATAAAAGAAAAGAAAATATAAAACTGTTCCTATTTAACCTTTAATATTCAAGGTTTTCTGAACTGTTAAGAAAACATCAAGATTTTATTTATAGTGAAGAATCTCAGATATTTAACAGCTGAAATCCTCCCAGTAAACCCAGTCTGAGTTCTAGTTTTTATAGCACCATAGCTGAACAGGATTTTTATTTTAAATAATTAAAAAAAGTATTGTTTCACAGTATTTGTATTTATTCATTGCATGTTGGTGTTCCAAAAAGTGACCAAAGAGATTAAAGGAATAGTACACCCAAAACATGATTAGCCTTCATTTTCTACTCACCCCCATGCTGAACAACATTCTGGAGTACTTTTTTGATATCTCAAATGCATCTGGAGATCTGGGAGGCTTCTTGCTGTCTGCTGACATTCAAATAATGGAGGTCTATGGCGCCCGAGGCAGAAAGGTCCATAAAAGTCCACAAAAAACGTGTCAATATTCCTCCATACTGCTCGTCCAATGTATTCCAAGTGTCCTGAGTGGGTAGCATCCAGAATTTACATTTAGACATGTTGTTCAGCATGGGGGTGAGTAGAAAATGAAGGCTAATCATGTTTTGGGTGTACTATTCCTTTAATCTTTTAAAGTGCAAAATGCCACAAAGCATAACATGTGTGGACTTAAAGGAGACGTCTGGTCAGCAGGAATATTCACTGGATCATTATTTATACCTAAAACTACTACATTCGCATTGATTTCAGAAATTTAGTGTTAATCAAAAAATAATAATCACTGATTACTAAGTCTGGAAGAGGCCATTTATATAGTAACTCCTCCCTCCTGCCATCTTCCAGCAGTGACGTCACGGTGCGGTAAGCCTAGCGCCATTCTCCCCGCTTTACAAGCTAAATCAATGGGAACTACTAGACACATCTGCAATCAACAGGTTCACCTCGTCTGTTCCTGTTTGGCTGTGACTCCATCCTGGAGATAAATATCAGCTGTGCTGCTGCCATCAACACCTTTGTTTCTAGATGTTGGAGCTCGGCCTGTTTTCCAGTGTAGTCCTGTTTCTCTGACTGTGACTAACTGGATGTGCTCTCTTCATCCTCTGACATGGGAGCTGGCTCGGAGCTCGTCTGCCTGGCTGTGTGTTTCCTGGACGGGGCCGCCTGTGGAGCTGGTTGACAGTTGCCTTTTGTATCTATGCTTCTTTTTCTATGTCTGCTTCTGTCTCCTTGAACCCCAGTGGGCCTCAGCAGATGGCCACTCACACTGAGCCTGGTTCTGCTGGAGGTTTCTTCCTGTTCAAAGGGAGTTTTTCCTCTCCACTAGCGACAGTGGAGTGTGTGTTGAAGCAAATGTGACGTCAACATTGTGGATAGTAAATCCATATATTTAGGTATTACCCTAGTGGCTGTTAGCTGTAAAAGTCCATAGATAAGCCGCAAGGTTGGAAAATGGGGAAAAAGTCGCGGCTTATAGTCCAAAAATTACGGTACTTTTATGTTAATCGGAACTCACGTGAAGTTCAACGGCAGTTTTCCTTTGACTGCTTTCATCCAAATCACATCAAAAGTGTGCAGAAGCCATGGAATTAGTCTCAACTACTTTTTGTCATAAATTCATGCTCATTTGTCCATTCAGAGGTAAATGAGGTTTTGCGTTTTGACACTTTCTGTCACTGTACTTTGACAGGACTCTAATCCTTTTTAACCAATGACCAATAGATATTTATCTGACACGGTGCCACTCTAAGGCCTGGTTATCCTCCTGCATCAGTGTGTCGCAGATATTTTTGATTTATGCCCAATATTGAAGCGTGGTCTGCGCTGTTATTCCACGCTACAACACCAGAGGGCCAATCAGGAACTAGCTGTGGGTCTAGATACGGCCGAGGCGGTGAGGAAGTGGGGGCAAGTTTGTGCGACAATAGAGGGACATGAGGGCCAAAAAGAGCGGGGATCCAGTTGGAAAAAGGGTCCCAGCGTTCTCACGCACCTCGCTCTGCTAGCTGCTCCATCTTCACCAGTCGTTTTCCACAATGGCGGTCAGACAAACAAAACAAGCCGGTAAGGAACCAAACAGGAAGTAAGTATAGAGTAGAGCTGATGTAGATCTGACCAATCAGAGGCCTCCTGTCTGCGGCACTGTCTTTGATCTCCTCTGGGCCTTATTCAGATGTATGTTTAATACATGATGTCATCACAGAGCAGCTTCCTGGGACCAATAAGTTCTGCTGAAGCTCCTTTAGTTGAGCTGCAGCAGCAGTGATGATGTTATCAGCTCTGCTTGGGGGAGGATCTGAACGCGTCTCCATCTCGTCCTCAGACATCAAGGAGCATGTGAAGCAGATTGAGAAGGCCATTTCAGGGAAGGAGCCGCGCTTCGTCCTGCGCGCCCTGCGGGCGCTGCCGTCCACCAGCCGCCGTCTCAACACCAACGTCCTCCACAAAGCTCTCACCGGCTTCTTTACCAGCAACGCCGCCACCAGAGACTTCCTGCTGAGCTTCCTGGAGGAGGTGAGCAGTAGCAGCTTTTCGCAGCGATTTGGTTTTATCTGAAGCGGTCAAACGGCGGCGGATTGACGTTTTCTGTCCGTGTGTCTCAGCCCATGGAGACGGCGGAAGGAGACATCCAGTTCCGGCCGAGGACGGGGAAAGCGGCGTCGGCTCCTCTGCTCCCGGAGGTGGAGGCGTATCTGCAGCTGCTGCTGGTGATCCACCTGACCAACAGCAAGAGATACACTGAGGTGCGACTCGCTCACTGTTCTTCAGGCAGCAGCTCCCCCTGTTGGTTTGATGGGGAAGAACCTGACCAATGGATCATTAATTAAAGCAACACAGTGAACTTTTGACGCTAATATTAGCTTCATGTGAGATCTATGGTATAGTCCATCAGCTCCATGTTCAGTTTGATGCTCCATCTCATAAACTCTCCTATAAACCCTTAAACCCAGAGGCTCAAATTTCACCTGACATTCCATATGTGGATTAAAGCAAGTTCAGCTCCCAAACTATAAATTGGAATTATAATTGTTTGTATCTGTATTTGAAAGGCATTAAGAAATATTTTTCAGGTGGAACCATTATTTTAAATGTCACCCTGTCTAATTTATAGCCGATTAAACAAAGAAAAAATGAAAAATATTTAGCCTCACAAATTTTTTTCCCTAAAATAAACTCTGCAAAACACCATGAAAGCTCATTAGAAACTCTGGATGAACCTCAGACTTTATAGATCCGCATCTTGACTATAAATCAAGCTAATCTGGACTCAATAAGTTGAAGCATGTTTGTTCCACAAAGGTTTTAGTGGGCAGAGTGCTGGGAGGAAATGGGATTTTTGCACAATGCTAATGTGCAAAAATGCATTTTCCCGCTAATAAAAGGGAATCTGCTCAGAGAAATATGCTGATTTCCATTATTGGAGACCTTCAGCATGAGGCAAAGTCTTTGCTCCTCAGATTTAGTCGCTGATTCATTGAAATTTACCAATAAAATCACCAAACTGAATAGAAAATAAGAATAACAGAGCAGCTTATGGAACACATGCCGGTTCCATCACCTGAAATGGTCGCACAATGACCTCTGACCCCTCCTTGGAAAGGTCTGAGCCTCTAGTTTCCAATGATGGCGGCCATTAATAGGCGGGGCTAAAAATGAACACCTGCTGTTGCATTACTCTGGCAGAGACAAACACATCAGGTGGAATTTTAAATCTAATTTTATTTGTTTATCAGCTATAAAACAAAAAATAAAACTAATTTTTTAAACATGTTTTAGAAATGTAAAAGCTCCATTTAAAGAGGTGTGGATGAAACACCATGTGACTGTGTTTTGGCCATTTCTCTAAATAGATAAACCTGAGCAGGTGTCAGCTGGTACCAGGCCCGCCGGGCTTAATGGGTTAAGCATAGTTCTGTTTCCACCTCCTCAGACAGAAGCTTCTGGGTTTATTAGGATGTCGATGTTCGGTCCGGATGGAGCAGAACCTCCTGGTGGTTCCTACAGCTGGAGGCGTGGTTTGTGTCCCAGTCTGACCCGGTTGTTCTGGTTTCAGGCCCAGAAGGTCTCTGACGAGCTGATGCAGAAGGTGAGCTCCAAGAACCGCAGAGCTCTGGACCTGGTCGTAGCGAAATGTTATTACTACCACGCTCGAGTGTACGAGTTCCTGAACCAGCTGGACACCATCCGCAGGTAAACACACAGGTTGGCTAACGCTATCCCTCTGGGGACATTGCATTCATTTCTACGGCCGAACGCTAAACTCAGTTCATAGCTTCGTCCTAAACCTAACCTCCAGCCCGTCCCCTCATAGGGACCGGTCAAAAACACGATCAAACAAAAGGAGGCGTCATGCTGGATGTTAAACTCGCCGCCAGACTAATTATTCTGAACTTCTGTATTTTAAATCCGTCTTTATGAACAGTATGTGAAGTATTGGAGTACCTGTTGAAAGCGTAATGGCGACACCTTATGGTCAGTACGTGAAATTACAGAGAATCCGGTCCCTAATGTTTATTATTTTCCATCACCTCAAACCTTACAGGGTTCCTGCAGATCCTTAAACTCCTTAAAGGCATTGAATTCTTCAATATAATTGAATTAATTGGTATTAATATCTCATAAATCAGTCTTTCTTCCGTCTTAAAATTCTCACCAAGTCATAAATAGGATTTTATTTTTGTAAACAGTATCAAAAATAATTCACGTTAATGTTTTGCTGGAACTGTTATT
>NW_015151511.1:213139-214397 GCF_000732505.1 Cyprinodon variegatus
GCTGCCGTATATCGCTCAGCTGAAACACCTGCTGACGCCATATTTAGGTTTCTACTTGCTTTAGTGTACGAGAAACTAATCCTGTTTGGAGGAAGGGTTTATGATGCATTCAAAGTGTGTGGGAGAAATAAAACTCAGTGAAATAGATGCAGACGGCTTAATGTCATCGGGCGAATTTGGGCTCAATGGTTGCGATAAAGTAATTTTAATCATGGTGCGGGGGGAACATCGAGTATAATCGATTTATCGCCAGCCCCTTCCACCATCAGGCTCATTGCAGAAATGGTTCCTTCTGTCCTTAGCCTGCATATAAAATCTTTCTGTTTGACTCTAAAGCTCCTTAGCAGTTTTTAAAAGTAGAAGAATCAACTTTGATTATTTTACTGTTCTAGATAAATATGGAAAGAAGAAAATTTATTGAAAAATATTTGCTTTAAAATGTTTTCCATCAGTTTCCAGTGGTTTTATATCAATTATTGGATGTTTAATTATTTCCTAAATCCCAGCTTAGAACCAGGAACTATCCGTCCCCATGGGCTCCTCATGGTAAACTGAACCAATGACCTCTCTCGCCCTCAGCTTCCTGCACACCCGGCTGCGCACGGCGACGCTACGCCACGATGCCGACGGTCAGGCGGTGCTGCTCAACCTGCTGCTGAGGAACTACCTGCACTTCAACCTGTACGACCAAGCAGAGAAGCTGGTGTCCAAGTCCGTGTTCCCTGAACTCGCCAACAACAACGAGTGGGCCAGATACCTCTACTACACAGGTAGTATTGGGGAGTGGGGGGGGAGGAGAGGCGGAGCTGCAGGCGTCTCACCTGGGCGTCATGTGACCCTCTGCAGGTCGGATCAAAGCCATCCAGCTGGAATACACGGAGGCCCGCCGGACTCTGACCAACGCTCTGAGGAAGGCTCCGCAGCACACCGCCGTGGGCTTCAAGCAGACCGTACGTTCGCACGCTGACATCATAGCTAAAGGAAAGAACATCAGAGGTTCTTCTGGTTCACCTGTTCTGTCAGATGAGCATACACATAATCAATACCCGTTTATCCCTTTAGGTTTGTACGAAAAATAAACTTTAAAGTCGTAGAGAAGCGGCCGTTCCAATCGTCGCATTTCCGAATTCTCCGAGTGGTTCCCGACTTTACACGAGTGCATAAAGTGAATGTTATTGGTCGATTATCAAGGGGGCGGGATTGTTGTGGCGGAAGGTTAATTAGCAAGTTTGGTTGTAGCCGGTTTGTGGGAAGCATC
>NW_015151511.1:216305-220149 GCF_000732505.1 Cyprinodon variegatus
ATAACGGAAAATCAAGGAAACAATGGAAAAAATACAGTTTTCCTGTAAGCCCAGAGGGTCTTAGGAGCAATTCCGCCTAAACTTCCATGTGTGAATCAAAGCAAGTTCAGCTCCGAAACTATGAATTGGAAAATACTATTGTTTGTATTTGAAAGGCATTGAGGAATAATTTTCAGGTGGAATCACTATTTTAAATGTCACCAAATCTTATTTATAGGTGATTAAACTAAGAAAATAATGAAAAATATTTAGCTTCGCCAAAATTTCTCCCAAAATAAACTCTGCAAAACACCATAAAGCCCATTTGAAACTCTGGATGAACCTCAGACTTTCTAGATCCACATCTTGACTATAAGTCAAGCAAATCTGGTCTGAATAAGTTGAAGCATGTTTGTTCCACAAAGGTTTTAATGGGCAGAGTGCTAGGAGGAAATGGGATTTTGGCTCAATGCTAAAAGTTCAAAAATGCATTTTTCCACTAATAAAAGGGAATCTGATCAGACAAATATGCTGATTTCCATCATAGGAGACCTTCAGCATGAGGCAAAGTCTTTGCTCCTCAGATTTAGTCGTTGATTCATTGAAATTTACCAATAAAATCACCAAACTGAATAGAAAATAAGAATAACTGAGCGGCTAATGCAAAGCATGCCGGTTACATCACCTGAAATGGTCTCACAATGACCTCTGACCCCTCCTTGGAAAGGTCTGAGCCTCTAGTTTCCTATGATGGCGGCCATTAGTGGGCGGGGCTAAAAACGGAACACCTGCTGCTGCATTACTCCTGCAGAATCAAACACATCAGGTGGAATTTTAAATGTAATTTTATTTGTTTACACAGATAAAAAAATCCCTTTGAAACATGTTTTAGGAATTTTAAAGCCCCATTTGAAAAGCATGTTGATCAAACACCAGGTGACTGTTTTGGCCTTTCCTATAAATATATAAACATGAGCTGCTGTCAGCGCGGCCCGCCGGCTTAAAGGGTTAAAATCCTGATTATTGATAAACTTGTCAACTAACCATCAATTAAAAGTCGACAGAATCTAAAACAGGCTTTTATCTGGAAGGATAATAGACAAACAAAATAAACCGAAAACATTTATAAACATAAAATCAATGGAAAACTTCCCATCAAAGAGGAAACGGTTTCTTTTTCATTGTTTTTATTTTGCTGTGTGTACTTAGAAGGTAAAATGAAAGTTTCCTTCAGTTTGGCCTGAGGGTGGAGCTGCTGAGTCATGTTTAATGTTAGGATCAGGTCTGCGTTGTGACCTCTGGTTCCCTCCAGAGCGGGATGATGTAAAGTTCTGGTTGGGTTCTGACGGGTGGTTCTGTTTGTGTTCAGGTTCATAAGCTGCTAATCGTGGTGGAGCTGCTCCTCGGAGAGATTCCCGACCGGCTGCAGTTCAGGCAGCCGTCGCTCAAACGCTCCCTGATGCCGTACTTCCTGCTGACTCAGGGTCAGTGTTTCCATGGTTCCACTGGTTACTCAGATTGTCTCATCAGCCCGGGACCGCAGGGTCCAGAAACACTGGCTTTTCACAATAAAAGCAGATGCTGGTTCAATTTGATTTTAGACTTAAGAACCTGATAAAGGATTTTAATCTTTTCTCAGAGTTTTAAGCCGGGCGTATACTGTATGATTTTTATTATTTTTTTTTCAATTGTTGCACGCAGCTACAGCTCAAACTGTAAGATGAAACCTCAGGGTTTAAAAGTTCTCAGCTTATGTTTGTTCTCACGTTGTG
This sequence comes from Cyprinodon variegatus, assembly GCF_000732505.1. Classification (NCBI taxonomy): domain Eukaryota; kingdom Metazoa; phylum Chordata; class Actinopteri; order Cyprinodontiformes; family Cyprinodontidae; genus Cyprinodon; species Cyprinodon variegatus. The sequence continues at coordinate 218,057 of NW_015151511.1, forward strand.
CGACCCGACGCTCTGATGCGATCTACCTGCTCACACTGTACGCCTAAAAACCAGGTGGGACTCAGCGCCACAGTGAGATGGCGCTACTCGGACTCGTCTATCTGGAAGCCAAACGAGTAGAAGAGGAACATGAAGCTAGAGTGAAACGTGCTGCCTTGGAAATGTGTGCAATTTTGTGCTGAAAGCCCTAAAAAGAAAAGAAGACGACGTATTTGGACAAAGACATGGCTGAGCAAACATGGCTGCTATGGTCTGTCAGTTTGACAGAAAGAACTCCATTTCACTCATTGCCCCTGGAAGAAGAAGAAGAAGGATCCTTGTTTTCCCACTGAGCGATTTGCCTACGACCGCCTTATGACGGCCGACTGAATTTCAAATGTTTGATTTTCTCCTGATGTTCCGATTCCTGATGGGGAGTTGGTCGTTAGCGGCCCATCGCCCCTCGTTACCCCCTGGTCACTACGCCACGCACCATCAGGATGAAAGTCGACCCAATTGAAAAATTCTTGCACAATCGTCCCGAAAAGGGCAAAAAATCGTCGAGCGTACGCCCGGCTTAAGATGAGCTGCTGACACTGTTTACATTTGATCACTGCTGCACTTTATGGAATAGAAATGTTCATCTTAAAAGCTCTACCAAACTATATTTCATTTTGTAAACACTGTGGATATAAAAAATGACAGTAAAAGTTGTCCGGGTCTAAGTGTTTGCGCTTCCGTCCCGCAGCGGTGAGGACGGGGAACCTGGCCAAGTTCAATCAGGTCCTGGAGCAGTTCGGAGAAAAGTTCCAGACTGACGGGACGTACACGCTCATCATCCGCCTGCGACACAACGTCATCAAGACCGGTGAGCCGGACGCCGCCTCGGCTGCTCTCAGCCAATCGGAGCTCAGCGTGTGTCTGATCCTCCATGTTTGTTTCCAGGTGTGCGGATGATCAGCCTGTCCTACTCCCGGATCTATCTGTTCGACATCGCTCAGAAGCTGCAGCTCGACAGCCCCGAGGATGCAGAGTTCATCGTCGCCAAGGTAACCAGGTCGTAAGCAATCCCGGGGCTGATATCAGTGGGTGGGGCCTAACGCGAGTTCTGCTGCAGGCGATCCGTGACGGCGTGATCGAGGCCAGCATCAACCACGAGAAGGGCTTCGTCCAATCGAAGGAGACGATGGACATCTATGGAACCAGAGAGCCTCAGCTGGCGTTCCACCAGCGGATCTCCTTCTGCCTGGACATCCACAACATGTCTGTGAAGGTAACAGATCCACGCTCCTCCTTAGTGCCACCTCCTCAGGTGAATGTGGAGAGGAGAAGCCTAAACCACTCTGTGTCTCCCCCTGCAGGCCATGAGGTTTCCTCCTAAAGCGTACAACAAGGACCTGGAATCAGCAGAGGTAACATTAGCTTTACCGTTCAACATTTATTCCTTTTTAAACATCAATATTTGTACTAAAATATTCTTTCTGATTTGTGGACATTAGAATCTAAAGAGAGGTGCCACCTCCTGGTCAGATTCTGGGTTACAACCCATGAAAGAAACCCATAACATGAAAGATCCATCCTCCTCAGATCCCAAGCAGCCAAAACACAAAGTTGAACATTTTATAATTTTATTTAAAAAAGAAAAAAAAGGTATTTTGGAAATAAATGTGACACGTGTAGCATATGACCTCAGAGAGAGTTAATGCCGAAAATGACAAACAAAAGGAAACTAAATATTAACCAGCTTACCTCTTTGAAAGTAAATAAACCAAATGATCAAAACTTCTAACCTATGGAAGTAAATCTGTGTCGGTGGGATTTGAATTAAAAATGCCACTGAAGTTTAAATGTTGTATGTTTGTTCTTACTGTTTCAGTGTTAAAAAATATTCAGAACACATTTTTGACCTAAAAAAAATTGTCATTAATTCTACACAGCTGAAATTTCATTTATTTTCTCTAAAAGCTAAAAATTCACATTACTATTTCAAAGTGATTACATTTTTAATACTTATTTTTCAGTGTTAAAAAAATCTGCATATAAAAAAATTCAACCTTTTTAAAATTCAAACTTAATATTTTCAGCCTCCTGAGATTCAACTGGCTCTATTTCAC
>NW_015151511.1:221245-227295 GCF_000732505.1 Cyprinodon variegatus
GAGCTGAGGATGAATCAGGACGTCCGTGTCAGCAGCTTTTATACCCGTCACCTCCGGGACGCCACCAATTAGACGCCTCAGTCGTCATCTGTAGGAACCAAGCAGCGACAGTCACCTGCACACTCATTTTAACACAAGTTGATGATGCAGCGAATCACCATGTAATTCAGTGAGCGGGTGGAGTCAGCGTAAAGAAATATGGTCGCTCCTGTGGCAGGGGATGCGAAGTGGGCTGATATTCGACTGGCGTCTGACTGAAGGAGGCCATTTTGGATGGCTGCTACTGTACCTCCCTAAAATAAATAAAATAAAAACAGCGCTTTAAAGCTTCATTTCAGGTGAATTCCATGTTTCAGACACAAGCATTTAATGTGACTTTAAATATAAGTCTGTTTAAAGAATATGAGATTTTTTGTGAGGGGTTGTTCGATATCAGCGACATGCCAATGAACTTTTTTCCTTTTTTCTTTTTTTATAGTAGCTGAAGAACTACTGAAATTATGTTCCGATTACACATAAATACATTAATTAATTCTGCCGGTAAAAAAGGAATTACTTTAGAATTAGGATTCAATCTGTGATAACAACCTACTGGGAGGAAGGAGGCACAATCTGAGCCATTCTACTGGAATAATAACCGCTAATAATGGCTGTTTTAGGGGATGATAACATCCGAAGCGCCTGCGAGCTGAGATTATTTCCAACTTCTGGAAGTGAACAAAAGCATAATTCCTTCATTTATCGACCACCTGGAAAATAAAGCAAATTTTTCTTAAAATAAGTGCATTTGTTCTTAGATTGAGGAGGTAAAAGAGACATCTTGCAATAAATAAAATAAACCCAGTCGCATTGTCTTATTTCAGGTGCATATTATCTAATTTGTTATTTTAAGAATAAAAATATTCATTCCATTGACAAACTATCTCTTAGCTACTGAAATTAAGGGTAAATGCACTTAATTTAAGACATTTTTACTTATTTCTAGATTTTTTTCTCCAGTGAACGCCATGCTTTGATAATTGCAGACACAGATTTTTGCTAGAAAATGTTTTGATATTGATCAGTATACTTTAGTTTCTTCTTCTAGAAGCAGTTTTGTTATTTTTCTTAATATATTCGGGCAAGTTATTACATTATTTATTTTTGCCATCAAAATCTCCATATTTTTTAATGTTACAAAGGTAATAAGGTCTTGTCCTGGAGTCCAGTAACACTACTGGCTTGAAATGTGGATTTTCCAAGTAATTCACTGAGTGGCCTATAAAGGGTTAAAGCTGAATCCACTGCTTTGAGGGGGGGTCGAGTTTCCTCTATTCCTCAGAACCTAAATGCTGTTAAATGTTTTATTATTGATTTAAAAGCTGTTGAAAAAATACCTTTATAAAATAATTAAATCTCTTCCTCGTAAGAGACTAAAAACAGGCGTCTCTGTTTGGTTTGACTCTGATTAATGATCCAGATTCTATAAACACTGAAAAACTGAAGTCCAATATTAGCGGGTCTGTTGGATCATTGAACTCCTGCTGATGGGAAGTTTAAACTGGGAGCTGCTGCACCAGGCTGGTACCTCGGTTTAGACCCGGTTCCTGCAGGGTCCGGAGAAAACTCCCCGGTTTCTGTAAATCGCAGCAAATTAAAAGAAACAGAAGTTTGTTCTTCAGGATTCAGGAATCGGCTACAGAAATGCATCTCGGTCGCTTCCAGGTGGAAACACTAATCAGTTTTAGTCACATTTTAGTCATTACTATATCTGATAGTTTTAGTCAGCTTTAGTCGACTAAAACTCAAAAAGGTTATAGTCCGTTTTATGTTGCAATAAAAAGTGAACCTTTAAAATTTGGAAAAACAACCTGATTCTTTCCCAGACTGACAGCTCTATCCTAGATGCTACAATAGCTGGGTATAGAATGCTGCCGTGCAGATCATCATTGCTGTTGGGCAAAAAAAACTTGGATTTATAGAATTCAAATAAACGTTTTTATGAATTAATGTCCTACTTTATACAAAAGCGTCTCACAAAAGCTGTGAAAATAGCAGATCTAGTTCAAAACATCATATTGGTTAATATAGCAGACAGAGAAGCTAACATAATGTCCAATAAAGGAATGATTTTAGACATCCAAGGTTTCCATCCCAAAGCAAACACTTCCTGATCTACTATGAATTATGCATTAAACACAGATCTATAAAATCAGAATTACTCCAAAAAAAGCAAAGAACAAAAACATTCTTCTTTCTACTTTGGTCATTTTGGTTTTATTTCTGAGAATTACTCACTTCCTGCTGCTCAGGAGTCAAAGTAGATTTAAATTCACAGGGTTTGATATAAAAAAATAAAATAAAATACAGAGAGAACCTACATAACTGCCTTGTAATGCCATGGCAACCCAGACCTAAATTGAATAATTATGCTAATTAAAATGTTGAAATATTTAAAGGAAACAGAAAATGTTTTAATGACGATACAAGGAAACATTTACATCATATTTAAATATTCAGAGATCTATGAACCTTTTCATCTGGATCTTTAAAGAAATAAATGGAATAAAATGAAATATTTGCTTTGGATATAATTTAGGGATTCATTTTGGTGGAAATTAAAGAATGTTTAGCTTCTCCTCCTGTGAGCTGGAAGAAATAAAATCTTGATGGTTAAACAAAGGGATTTTTTACGCCTGGCAGAGGATAATCAGCCACATCTAGTTTATTAAGTAGCGAGAGCAGGAAGAGCCGTACTGCTGAGAGCGACCCGGTGTTCTGTCAGTCAGCACTCATTTATCCCTTAAGTTTTATAGATTTTTTTTTATTATTTTGTACATTACTAATGGGATTCATGCCCATCGAGGTAGTTTAAAAACTATTTTTCGTACAAAACTGCAGAGGCAACGCAAATCGGACATCTTGAGCTGAGTATTGACTGTCAGTATGCTGATCTGACAGAACGCCGTCACTGTTGAGTGTAAAGCGCAGACTCTGAGCTCCGTGCACAAAGACACACTTCTGCACAAGCACAGCTGGAAGATCAGTTTGTCAGAGTTGAGCGCAGTACCGGATCATTACGGATAGTTTTCTCCGCTGATCCACCTGTGGTCATGCAGAATGAGCAGCGCAGCACGCCAGGTGGGCGTGATGACCAAACAAGACGCCTCAGCACGACTGATACTGCTTAGCAGATTACTGATTACAGCACGACGATGCAGTTTAAACGTCTGACCAACGACCCGCTAACATTTTTATTTAGTCTTGTTGACGAAAACTCATACCTATGACTAGTCATGTTTCTCAAATATCCACGTTTATCTCGTCGGTTTTCATTATCGTCATGAAAAAAAGGAGCGTCAACAAAATNTCAGGAAGTCCGCGTCAGCAGCTTTTATACCCGTCACCTCCGGGACGCCACCAATTAGACGCTTCAGTCGTCATCTGTAGGAACCAAGCAGCGACGGGCACCTGCACACTCATTTTAACACGAGTTGATGACGCAGCAAATCACCATGTAATTCAGTGAGTGTGTGGAGTCAGCGTAAAGAAATATGGTCGCTCCTGTGGCTGGAAGTTGGAGGGGATGCGAAGTGGGCTGATATTCGACTGGCGTCTGACTGGGAGAGGCCATTTTGGATGGCTGCTACTGTACCTCCCTAAAATAAAATAAAAACAGCGTTTTAAAGCTTCATTTCAAGTGAATTCCACATGTTTTAGTCACAAGCATTTACTGTGACTTTAAATATAAGTCTGTTTAAAGAATATGAGAGTTTTTGTGAGGAGTTGTTTGGTATTAGCGACGTGCCAATTAACTTTTTTCCTTTTTTTTTTTTATAGTAGCTGAAGAACTCCTGAAATACACATAAATACTTTAATTAATTCTGCCGGTAAAAAAGGAATTACTTTAGGATTAGGATTCAATCTGTTATAACAACCTACTGGGAGGAAGGAGGCACAATCTGAAGATATTCTACTGGACTAATAATGGCTATTTTAGGGAATGCTAACATTCGAAGCGCCTGCGAGCGGAGATTGTTTCCAACTTCTGAAGGTGAACAAAAGCATAATTCCTTCATTTACCAACAACCTGGAAAATAAAGCAAATTTTTCTTAAAATAAGTAAATTTGTTCTTAGATTGAAGAGGTAAAAGAGACATCTTGCCAATAAATAAAATAAACACAGTTGCATTGTCTTATTTCAAGTGCATATTATCTAATTTATCTTATTTTAAGAATAAAAATATTCATTCCATTGGCAAACTATCTCATTTACCTACTCAACCATCAGTCGAGCACAAAGCAAAGAGTCAAGCTAACCGTGCAAAGACGCATTTCTGCACAGCACAGCTGCAAGAGCAGAGTTTGTCAGAGTTGAGCGCGAAATACCATTCCAGAGCCGTACTGCTGAGAGCGACCCGGTGTTCTGTCAGTCAATACCCATTTATCCCTTTAGTTTTATAAGAAAAAATATTTAATTACCTTTTTTTTGTTTTCTGTTTTGAAGCGTACGGCGATCTGACATTAAATTTTTATATTTTTTGTACATTACTAATGGGATTCATGCCCATCGAGGTAGTTTAAAAACTATTTTTCGTACAAAACTGCAGAGGCAACGCAAATCTGACGTCTTGCGCTGAGTATTGACTGTCAGTATGCTGGTCTGACAGAACGCCGTCACTGTTAAGCGTAAAGCGCAGACTCTGAGCTCCGCGCACAGACACATCTCTTCACGAGCACAGCTGGAAGATCAGTTTGTCTGAGTTGAGCGCAGTACCGGATTGTTACGAATAATTTTCTCCGCTGATCCACCTGTGGTCATGCAGAATGAGCAGCGCAGCACGCCAGGTGGGCGTGATGACCAAACAAGACGACTGATACTGCTCAGCAGATTACAGATTACAGCACGACGATGCAGTTTAAACGTCTGACCAACGACCCGCTAACATTTTTATTTAGTCTCGTTGACGAAAACTTATCTCGTCGGTTTTCGTTATCGTCATGAAAAAAAGGAGCGTCAACAAAATTATTTTGTCATCTTTGACCAAAACAACCTTGGGTGGAAACTCTCCTTTTTTAGCAGATCAGAGCCGCTAACCTGACGTCGCTCTCCGTTTCTCTCTGTGGTGCGTTCAGGAGCGTCGGGAACGGGAGCAGCAGGATCTGGAGTTCGCCAAAGAAATGGCCGAAGACGACGACGACAGCTTCCCATGAGCCTCTCCTCTGGCTTCCTGTTCCAGCAGGAAGTAGTGTGTTAACAGACGACGTATTACCCACAATGCTCCCTGTTTCTCCCGTTTCCTGTGTTGCAGCTTTGAACTCTGCTGCTGTTTCTTGTTTTCTGAAACAAATAAATCCTGTTTTTTGTTTACTGGCTTGTTTTTTTTTTTTTTACTGAGTAAGCACAGGGGGTGTGCAATGGCTGCACACCACCAGGTGGCGCCGTTTGAAGCTATCCAAGTAACGGTGCTCGTTTTTTTTTTCTCTTTTAGCTGAAATGATAGTTGATCCAGTAAGTTTAGTCTCAAATGAAGCTAATCGACGATCTGTATTTGAAGACGAGAACAGAAACTCACGTTAGCCTTCAGTTTAGCCCCGCCCCCTTACACAAAAACAGTGCCAGCTTGTAGTGACATCATAGCTGCAGGAAGTCTGCAGTGACACTGAAATAATCTCTGCTTGGAAAAATGCTGCTGCCAAAAAAAATAATTTTTCTTTTATCGAGGGAATTCAGTTTTTTTCAGTGTTTGATTTATTTATTTTTTTCAACGGCAGATCTAACATCTGATGCCACTGATTTGGCTCCATACAAAAGTGCCACATTTCCTACAGAGCAAAACAAAAACGAGTCCCATTTGAAAGACAGTCTGTCCACATAATGAGGAAATATTTGGCCTTATGATTAATTATTTTTAGCAGTTTATCTCTCACTGAAATGGCTAGAAATAAAAATTGAGCTTGTTCTAAAAAGTAGGGTTATTTGAATGTTATGAGGATAAATCTAATTATTTACTCCAGTAGATGCAGTGATTCTGCATCAGATGCTGAAGTCAAGGAATGGGATCCAGTCA
>NW_015151511.1:228970-232578 GCF_000732505.1 Cyprinodon variegatus
AACCGTTCAAGTTTCCTGCTGACTCACAGTCTTCCAGGATTTCTTAAAAATCGACACATATGATGACACACAGGAAGACAAACACACCCAGGATGACACTCACACTACTACTGCTGTAGGTTTCCACCACCAGCCGACCCTCATCGGGCCCCGAGGCCACCTCTGAGTTTGTGTTTTCAGAATCCAGCTGGAGGCATAGCTGCTTTCTCCGAACTCCTAGAAGTTCTCATTCCTGGAGGACAGCTTGTCCTGCTGGTTTCTGCAGAGCCGCCGTGCAGCACAGCAGTGGCTGCAGCTTCCTGAGGTGTTTCAGCGATGGAGAACCAGCAGAGTACTAATGCATCTGCATGAACACACGAAGCATCAGGAGGAGCAGGATGGATCCCTCCTGTTTATTTATGGAGCACCAATAAAAGAGAGCAGATGGCGAAAAAAAGAGCTTCCACTCTGCTTCTTTTCTCTTATTAAACCTGTATTTCATTTACTGATGAGGATTCTCTGTCATTCAGGTCAAAGTTACTAAAAATCAAAGTTAAAAACAATCCACTGGACTTTGTTTCCAAGTTTGAAGACGTTTCTCTTCCATCCAGGAAGTTTTTTTTAATTAAAAATGTCAGAAATAGCTTTTAGTTCCAGGTTTTATCCAGCAGCCCAACAAAGCCTGGTTTTAGTTTAGAAAACATGTAAATAGAAACGCCTTCAAACTCGGAAACAAAGTCCATTTGATTGTTTATTTTATTTTTATTTTTTGCATGACCTGTGGTTCATGTTCTGCTGCTCTACAAACAGAGTTTCATCAGATTTATCCAGAAGTTTCATATTTTAATGAAATAATCAAACCTGCAGGTAAGGATGAAAAACAATGAACAGATTGAAGAGATTTAAATCAAAGGTTCCTGAAACACAGCGAGGAAAAAGAAATTAGTGACCTTCCAGGAAAGGTGAGGCCCCCTGGGGGGGGGGGGTCACCGGTCTGTCTGCTGTATAAACACCTTCAGTCCCTGTGAACCTGGGCTCAGAGTCCACAGCCAAAGGTGCGCAGTCACGTGATTTACCTGCCAGCCCCCCCTCCACCCTGCATGTCGGCGCGGCGCTCCGTTCCTGCTGCGGACAGCTATGACGCAAAAGGTTTTTTAGAGACTTCGTAACTCCGGGTTTACGGTATGACTCCCCTGGATGGAAAACCCCGCAGCGCAGCAGAGCGCAGATAAAAGTCCAAATGGAAGCTGGAGGAGAAACTCCGGAGCTGCGCAGCAGAAGCTCTCTGACACCAACACGGCCGCCCTGACAGACATGGACACCTGGACAGGTAGGTCCACGGGGGGAGAGGGGGGGACGTGACAGGCGCAGGGGTCTGAGGACCGCTTCCGGTTCTGGTCTGGTCTGGGAGGCTGGAAGCTAAATGTTAGTTAATTATTAATCAATTGATTTATAAGCAATACATGAAAAGAGCCTCAGATGTTTTCAGGGCCGCTGGAAGCAGAAATGTTTCATAGGGGAGCCAGATGGGGCCACTAAAAATGTTAGGGAGGCCCCTGAAACTAAAATCCATAATTTCAGGTTTTGAATCTCCTATAGTGGAAAAACTGCCAGTAGAAGTTATAAAGATTTCAGCAACACCTCCTCAGATTCTGGTTTATTGTGATTTTTAATGTTAAATTGCTGTCTGTGCAGAATGGGAGGAAATGCTTTACTGATGCTATTACTATTTACAATGGCAAGTTTAAGTTTAAAAGACCTTTCAGCCTATAGAACTATTTAAATATAATAAACATACAATATACAATAAAAATAAATAAGTAAACAGATTGAGATTCACTACTTTATTGTTATAAACACTTCAGTTCTCGGGTATTAATTAAACTTCACAGTAGATTGGGTCAGCTGGCAGGAAGCTGAGTCTCTGTGTTTATGTCCAAAACTCTTATAAGCAAACCATAAAGAAATAATTATATTAGTAAACTATTTAAACTTTACTGAAAAGTTCTCCACAAACCAAATCAAAATAATTTCCCAAAATATTCATAAGAAATGTCTAAATTGTGCAAAGCATTTTTTTATAAATTTTCTCCTTCTCGCCAGTAGGGGGTGCTGCAGCACCCCCCACTTCCTGCAGCCATGGATGTTTTCTGATTTACTAACATTTTTCCTTTGGGTTCTGAAAGCAGAACCACCAGCCCAGCACTTTAATCCTGAACTTCCTGAACCTTCTCAGGTGGAGGCGCTGCTCTACAGCCGGGTTTCAGTTCAGCTTAAATATCTTCACTGTTTTCTGATCCGGTGGGAAGTTTCAGCTTTAATGATGCTTTATGCTGAAAGTCAAATGAAGCCGGATTTTTTGTGGCATTTCCAGTTTTATTTTCTTTGGTTTTTCATATTTTCAGGTGTCGAAATCCTAAATCGGAGACTCACCTTCAGCCTTTTTTTTTTAATCGGATCAGTCATCAGGCATTCCCACTCTTTAATGAGTCATCAGACTTTACAATGCTTTAACTTATATCTATATATCTATTTAACCATTCATCCATCCAACTGTACATAAGATAATGTATATATAAGCAGAGGCGTAGCCAGAGCATTTTTATAAGGGTGACCAGACAATAACCAATTTAGCCTGAGGGGTTGAAAGCGGATCGGCGCCAGAACCTTTAGGGTCAATCTACTCTGTTCCAACAAAATTAAGGAGTAAAACATCCATATTTTTAAATAAAGACAAACTATACTGTCCTGCAGCCTTTGCTAACAAATTAGCTTTAGATAAAAGGTATAGTGGATAAAATTCTTTATTTTCCACTATATATATTTGGATGCGCAGTATTTACTTCATGAACTTTTTCCTCCTTTCTGCACCTTCTGTTTTTTATAAGAGCTGATGTCACAAGTAAATTTCTTCATTGTGAGATCAATAAAGTTCTATTCTATTCTATTTCTATCCTTTTGTTTGCTGTGTAAAATAATGGGTATGATGCTGATTTAAAGACTAATTACATTTTATTTCTTCCTCCAGTCACCCTCCTGCTACACTACTTCCTGTTTGCATCTTTAGTCCGATCAGCTCCTGTCGGTTCGCCTCCATTCAGAGAAACGGCCTTGCAGGCGAAGACGCTGGGTGAGAAAATCCTGAAGGACATTTCTGCTGCCCATGCCGCTAATGTAGAGGTAAAAAGATCTGTTTGCTCGGCTCTCTGAAGCATTTTCTCCTCTTCTTTGGTTCCTAACATCTTCGTGTCCTCCTCAGAGTTTCACCCTCGGATCTTTGAGTCAAACGTCAAACCTGCAGACGATGGCGGCGTCGATGAGAATCCCGTCATCTCCGGCACTCAAAGCGCTGTCTGAACGCTTCACCCTGGTCAGTCTGCAGGGTCCAACACGGGTTAGGTCGGGTTTTTTAGGAGGTTAAGGGATTTAGAATGTTCCTAAAGTGAAAGATGCAGTTCTTTGGATCTTTGATGATGCGCAGGATGCTAGTTTAGGCGGTTTAAGGCTCTCTCAAAGTTTTTGGGGTAAATGAGGCAACTTCTTGTGCTTTTTTAGATGTTCTAGGTTGTGTTCATTTTATGTGGTTCTATAATAACATTTAAGCAGGTTTTTGTGATTTCTGGACATCT
>NW_015151511.1:232648-233998 GCF_000732505.1 Cyprinodon variegatus
GATGACATGATGGGAATTGGAGCTATAGAAATAAACTGGATTGGTTCTATATGATAGTTTAGGTTGAGTTTCGGGTCTTTATCAGTGTTGGTCTCATGGCCGGACAGGTTCTTGCTGTCCTTGGGGTTGCTTACAGATGTTTTGGAAGAATGTCCTTTGACCCTAAGAGAGTTCCAGGTCTTTGAATTGTAAAATATTTCCATGAATCTGAAGAAGTTTCGAAAGAAAGCAGGTTGTTGAGTCCTTTGGGGTTTATTTTGTCCTCGTAGGTTTCAGAGATCATTGGAGATGATATCTGGTGATAATTTGGTTTCTGCTTGTGTTTTTTTCTCTAGTTTAAAAGGTTTAAGGCTCATTCAGGGTTGGGTTTCAGTATATTCTAAGGATCCTGGAGGTTAGTTAAGATTGGGACACAGGATTCAGTGAGTCGTATTTTGGTGACTCACTTTTTTAGGTACTTATGGAGTTTTTGAAGGAACCCTGTGAAACCTACAGTTGGTTTGTGATTCATTCAGAGATAAGTGCTTTTAGGTCAATTCCACCTTTTTTTTCTGTAACGATTGACGTTATGAGGATTTTTTTTTACATTTTTATTTCACCTTCAGGTGGAACTTTAGGTGTTTTGTCTCTGATGGTTTTGGAGATTCCCCAGCATGTTCTTATGTTGATCCTGATGCTCCACTCCAGATTATGTTTCCTATAAAAAAGCTGTAAGGTTCAGAGTTTGTTGGAGTCTTCTGTGAAGTTTTAGGGATCCTGGATGTGGTTTCTAGACACGTAACTCTGTACAGTTAACAAATTCAGAGTATATGTTTAAGGATGGTTCTGTGAGGACATGTGGGGTCCATAAAAGTTCCCGGAGAACATATGTTGGGGGTTTTGTTGTGGTTACTTGACGTTACCTTGGCTCAGTGTGATTTTGGGAATGTTTCTGGTGGTCCATGTCTCTTCTGTCCAGTTAGGGGATAATTAGGGGACAATGTTAGCTGAGAGGTTCTGGAGATGTTTAGATGGATATTTTCATTGCCAGGGATGGTTTAAGGATTAGCAGAAATTATAATAATTTACCTAATACCTTTTGACTATTGGAGTCTTCTACAAGGAGTTTGGTTTGTATTTACAACCTGTTTCTGCTTTCATTGGTTTCTAAAACAGAAGGAGAATATATTTTTTAGGGTACTGGTGGTGTTCCTGGAGGTGCACTGACTATCCTACTGGTCAGTTGTCATGGTTACTACAGTAGTAGCCATTCAAAATTTCCCCACTTTCGTGGATGGGCCCTTGGTTAGTCCTCGGCCCTTGGTTAGTCCTTGGTTAGTCCTCGGCCCTTGGTTAGTCCTTGGTTAGTCC
>NW_015151511.1:234146-237031 GCF_000732505.1 Cyprinodon variegatus
GCCCTTGGTTAGTCCTTGGCTGGTCCTTGGCCCTTGGTTAGTCCTCGGCCCTTGGTTAGTCCTTGGTTAGTCCTCGGCCCTTGGTTAGTCCTTGGTTAGTCCTTGGCCCTTGGTTAGTCCTTGGCTGGTCCTCGGCCCTTGGTTAGTCCTCGGCCCTTGGTTAGTCCTTGGTTAGTCCTTGATTAGTCCTTGGCCCTTGGTTAGTCCTTGGCCCTTGGTTAGTCCTTGGCTGGCCCTCTACACTTCCTTTTTAAACATCAATCTTTGTACTAAAATATTCTTTTTGTCATGATTTGTGGACATTAAGATCTAAAGAGAAGCGCCACCTCCTGGTCAGACCCTGTAATTCAGTGAAACGATGGAGTCAGAGTAAAAAATATGCAGGAGGGGGGTCATTCCAGTGGCTGGAAGTTGGAGGGGATTTAGCTGGGAGTTGCAGGGATGTTTGCTGTCATCCAGCTGGTGTTTTACTGGGAAGGACCATTTAGAATGGCTGCTACTGTAGGTACCACTCTTTCTAACACATTGGTGTAGATTCAGTGGTTTGATGGTCAGGTGAGGTTATTCAGGTGGTGTTGATGGAAGTTGAGTATGATGTTCTGGGCTTGTGGAGGTTCTGATTTGAACCTTTTTGTAGAACAAATGTCTTTGGACCTTATGAGTTCCACTTGTTCATTAAATGATTTTTTTTCCCAGGTTTGAATGTAGTTTTGAGCTCATGTTGCTGATGTTAGATTGATGTAATGCTGATTATGTGACCTCTTATTCGTCGCCCTCTGCAGGACATGTGCGTTAGCCGGATGCTAGCGGGAGTCCAGATGTACCAGAACGTGCTGGAGGTTCTGTCCAGCAAAGTGAGCGGTCTGGAGGACTTGAAAGTGGACCTGCGTGACCTGCTGAACCACATCAATAAGGTAAAGCCTTATTCTGTGACCACTCGTCATGTGACCAGGCCTCTGATTGGCTAAAAGGAGTCTGTTTGTTTCAGCTGAAGGAGGCTGCTCAACTTGGAGCGGACAGTTCGGTTCCGACAGCCAGCTCCGACCTGGCGACTCATCTCCAAGACAGCTACAGCATCCAGGTGGCGGTTCACATAACGCTGACTCGACTGCGCGCCTTCTGTCATGACCTGAACCGCACCTTCAGGGTCCTCTCCACCCACAGGCCATGAGCTGCAGGCCCCTTTAAAGGTCTGCTGGATCAGAGTGGAGCTGCTCAAACTATGAAGAAGTTCGTCTATAACTGATCAGCCATCTTCCTGCATCATTAAGGAAGGATGGAAGGAGCAAGAGAAGCCGAAGCAGAGAATCGCAGTTTGCTTCTGTTCTGCAGCAGCTGCAGTTTAACCATCAAAACAGAAGAAGGAGGGCAGCTTTAACATTCCCCTAATCTGCTCATCTCCACTCCTGATCAGATGCAGAACAATCCTGAAGGTCTGAGTTTGTTTCGGCACGTCTTACTTTCGCCATAAATAGGGGATTAGCAGGAATGTGATCGCTGCCGCAGGAACAAATCTGTTGACTTCAAGGAAAGAAGAAAGAGCTGATTGTAAAGCCTGCCGGAGGATCTGCAGGCCTGGACCTGCTCGGCGCTCGGATTAACTCTGTTCTTCTGCTGTTTATCTGGCAGTGAAGCTGCACACTGATAGCGAAAACAACAGCCTGACGATGCGCTGACTGTTGACCAAGCAGCACAGATTCCTATATTTATCACTGCAGAAGCAAACAGAACCATATCTTACATCTATGCTCCTAAGATTTTGTGAACGTTACCTCAGGGCTACAGGTGCGTCAGAATGCCACCTACCTGCAGATCAAAAAGACAAACTCCTTAACGACCAAAAGATGCAGTTTCTTATGAAAAAAATAACTTTGTTCAGTTAGATCATCAGAAAGGAAAGAGGAAGTTAAAAAACATCACTTCCTGTTTCTGTATTTTGTAGTAAAACTTTATATATTTTTTATTTTAGTTTTTTTCTGAAGAAGCAGAATGAAGAGAAAAGTGGGACTAGTTTGTCTTTATAAGAGTAATAGAGACTTTTATTCTGAAAAGCTATTTCACTTCCAGCACTTTTTTTGTTATTTATCATCAGATTATTTTTTTTTATTATTTATTGATGATATTTATAAAGTATTTATTGTTGTATTTATTATTTCTGTTGATAGTTGGATGGTTTTTATTGATTATTTATTTATTTTTAGTGTTGAACCTGAGAGCTGAACTGAAACAGGAAACTGAATCAGGGTCAAATTTCTGCTCAGAGTTCAGGGAGGTTAATGAGGAGGGGGTTGATGATGTCATCACAGTGATGACATCACATCGTCATGTCCTCACATGACCTGAGAACATTCCCGCTGACTCATGTTAAATCCTCCTTCTTCCTGTCTTTGTTTTTATGACAAATGCTCTGTTGGTTTTACAAAATATGTTGAAATTAATCAAAGTAAAATATGTTGATTCGTGCTTTAAAACTCTTGTTGTTCTTCCATTATTTTGTGTTAAAATCCTTTTAGACGCTTTGCTCCTGAGATCAACTGTCCTTTTCTAAACAGGTTGAACTTTTAAAGCATTCAGGGAGTTTTTTTTGTATTATTTCATGTGCTTTAAAACAAGAAGTGGAATAAAATGTCTCAGCCTGTTTCCAGTGCAGCTCAATAAAGGAAGCAAATGAAACAAACTGTCGTATTTAAAAGACTGTTAAAGTTATTTAACTATAGACGAATAAAACCTTCACTAGAATTAAAGGTCAAAACTTTAAACAAAATGATGCTTTAAAAAAACAAAACAAAAAAGAAAACAAACCCTGAATGTCAAGTTTTCATCCATCCATCCATCTATCATCCATCCATCATCCATCCATCCATCCATCCATCCATCCATCCATC
>NW_015151511.1:237166-248749 GCF_000732505.1 Cyprinodon variegatus
TCATCCATCCATCATCCATCCATCATCCATCCATCATTCATCCATCATCCATCCATCATCCATCCATCATCCATCCATCATTCATCCATCATTCATCCATCCATCCATCCATCATCCATCCAGGTAGACCGGGTCCTTCCAGGTCTGTGAAAATAAGGAGGCTGGAACACATCAGATTTATCGTCCCCACCCTGCAGAGATATTAGAACCTGAGCTTAAATGTCAGCCAAACCCAACAGATAAAACCTTTCAATAAACCAAACATTACTGCCACATATCTGACTCAATAATCATTACAACAACTATTTTCATTCATTTTAGACGCAACTATTCACAGACTGGATTATATTAAACTGCACCTCCAACATTCACCACTGTTCAGCGCCATTTCCCTTTTTCCTCTGAGCACGGAGCAGCCGGCTTGCTTGGACTGCAATGAATCATGGGATACCAAAGGCTGAACAGGATACAGCAGACCCCTCCTTCAAAACAATCAGAGAAGGACGCATTTTTAGCTGCATTATGACATCATCGGCCTACAAATCTGGCCTTCGCATTACGCAGCTGTTGAATTTAAAGTCAGCAAATATAAGAGCATGTGGCTGTAGACCTTCTTCCAGGTCACATGACCTGACCAAAGACGGCCAACTTAAGCAGTCGGTATTTCAAGAGGGGAGGCCCGCTGGTAGCATTGATAGTTTTGATCTCTGTATATTGAATCATTTAAAATTACTCATAGCGTAGATTATTTTTGTCAATAAGTCTGCGTTGCGCTTTTAATGTAAAAAATAAATGAGTTGAACCTGGATGCAAACAGTGTGGGAAAAAAAAAACAATTATACAGTTAATTAGATTTGCAGGTTGGCGTAAACTACAGTAATGACATCATCAGTGAGATGATTGGCTGTTTGTATTCCTGTCATAAATGAGATTAAGCTGCTTAATAACCTGAAAGCACTTTAAAAATACTCTGAAATAAAAACACTTCTCATTTATTGAACAGTTTGTAATAATTTCATATTTAAAGTCAAGAACTTTGAATTCTCAACATCAGCTGACTTTTCCTTTAAAGGATCCTGCCCTAAAGTGTGTCCGACCAGCAGGGGGCGCTGGTCGTATAGAACACAGTGATGCTGCAGACAGGTTTGTGTTTGTTTCTATCTTTGTTAGCTGGAGAATTGAATTACTGTCTGTAGCATAATATGAAGTATTTACTTTGGATTGATTAACATTAATGATTAAATGAACATGAAATGATTCAGAAATGAAGAATAATCTTAACTAATGTTTCCGGTTCCTATAAATAATTTCCATTTTCTACCTTTTTAGGGATATTTTATATAAATATGACATCAGGGCCTAAAAGCCCCAACATCATCTGCTGTATTTTGATTTCTTAAGTGTTTTTTTTTCAGTAATAACATCTTCTGCTGAGTTTTCTTTGTGCCTCCCTCTGTCTCCTCATCCAATCATCTTCCTCCTCCTCCTCCTCCTCCTGCTGTCCTTGGAGCTGCTGTTTCAGGAGCAGGCTGCAGTGTTCTGCTGAGTAGCGGTGAAGCAGCATTTGCTCGTCAGCAGGCGGCTTTCAGCTGAGTCCCAGAGTCCCTCAGCAGGCGACTACAGCTCCCAGATTCCTCTGCCGCAGCCCCAAACCGTCTGAAGATCTGAGGGGAACCCCGTGGAACTCTGGGAGACGTGGTCCTCATCCATCAGCTGCTCACGGAGGCAGAGGGAGGAGAGGGTGACGTGCCATGACAACAGTCAGAAGGAGACGCACTTAGAGGTGAGAGCATCTGTTTGTTTATCTTTCTCTGCCTCTTCATCATCTCCCTCCCCCGTCTCCTCATCCTCCGTCTCTTCGTCCTCCATCCTCTGCCGTCTCACGTCTCCGTCCCTCTGGGTCTGCCAGCTGGGAACATGGTGTGTTTGTCTCAGAGTGTGTGTGAGTGGGGAGGGGGGGTGTTAAAGCATCTCCACCCAGCCTGAACAGCAGCTATCATCACCCTAAAGGAACTCAGCGACCTCCTCAGATGATGCAGCAAACTGACACAATCAGAGCGACGTGGATCCAACCTGGAGGAGATCTTCTCCTCCATCAGTCTCTGGGAGGAGGATCACACTCCTCTGTCTGCAGCAAACTTTGACTGAGGCTCAGTCCGCCGTTATGTCCAGAAGAACCCTGAGCCGGAACCTTTGGGTTCCTGAATAATCCTTTCCCAGTAAACGCTGGACTCTGTCACAGGTTGGCTCAGATTCCTCCAGGACAGAATTTCTCGGTAGCATAACCAGCTGGAAGGTCTGAATATTTCCGCCCTGCTTTCTGCAGTCCTCAGGTGGGAGTCTCCACACTGGAGTCATTTTTTTCTTAAAATAAGTGCATTTGTTCCTGAATTGAGGAGTTTAAAGAGACATTTTGCCAACGGAACAAGACAATTTACATTTAATATAAGAAAACACAATTGCATTGTTTTATTTCAAGTGCATTTTATCTTAATATCTTATTTTAAGAGTAAAAATCCTCATTCCATTGGCGAACTATTTCATTTACCTGCTCAAAATTAAAGGGCCATCCATCCATCTTCCTCCGCTTATCCCGGGTCGGGTCGCGGGGGCAGCAGCTTAAGAAGGGAGGCCCAGACGTCCCTCTCCCCAGCCACTTCTAGCCCCTCTGGAGGAATCCCAAGGCGTTCCCAGGCCAGCTGAGAAACATAGTGTCTCCAGCGTTTCCTGGGTCTCCCCCTGGGCCTCCCCCCGGGCCTCCTCCCGGTGGGACGTGCCCGGAACACCTCACCAGGGAGGCGTCCAGGAGGCATCCTAACCAGATGCCTGACCCACCTCAACTGGCTCCTCTCGACGTGGAGGAGCAGCGGCTCTACTCCGAGTCCCTCCCGGATGACCGAACTTCTCACCCTATCTCTTAGGGAGAGCCCAGCCACCCTACGGAGGAAACCCATTTCGGCCGCTTGTATCCGCAATCTCGTTCTTTTGGTCATGATCCAGAGTTCATGACCATAGATGAGGGTAGGAACGTAGGTCGACCGGTAAATCGAGAGCTTCGCTTTTTGACTCAGCTCTCTCTTCACCACGACGGACCGGTACAGCGCCCGCTTCACGGCAGACGCTGCACCAATCCACCTGTCGAATTTCCCGCTCCCTTCTTCCCTCATTCGTGAACAAATTAAAGGTAAATACACTTAATTTAAGACATTTTTTACTTATTTTTAGACAGTTTTTCCAGTGTATCAGCAGCTGTCCAGCTTGCTCCACAGCATCAAACATCAGCGGCGGCTGGACCAGAGCGGCAGCAGCGTCTGCAGACAGGAGGCCCAATCCTCCAACATCATGGAGGCGCCTGAAGTTCATTCCAGGTCACTGGGAGACGCTTTCAATGCTTCATAAATCCCAACAACATTCAGCCACATTTGAAAGTCACTTCACATCTGGTTAAGGGTTTCCTTTCTTTTCTTTCTTTTATTTTATTTTTACCAAACTCTGTATAAATGCAAAGCTTTGGGTAAACGTGTGGATCAAGGTTCTGGTCCGGAGCTACTTCAGGCCCTGTACGTGTGCACGAGTCCATCCTGCTGATGCCAATGAATCTATGACATCACAGCTCGGCTCTTCGTTTGAGCGACATTATTGCTGCAGTTTGAGCTGCAAGCCAAAGTCACAACCAGAGACACGAAACCAGAGGGGCGTCTGAACGCCCTGGGCAATGGCCGCGGGAAGTGGAGGTGCTGGGTGTGCTGTAGCACCCCCTAGTGGAGATTTTTTGAAAAATGAATAAAAAAATACTTTGCACAATTTATAAATTTGTGCAAAGTATTTAGCCTTTTTTTATTTAATTAGTTTGAGGCCTAAGCAACACAGGTTGACGGCAGTTACATTATCATGGAAAAGGAAAGCAATCTTTTGGAGAAAAGAAGTATCCAGGAACGTTGCCGAAGACTAGAACATTTACATAAACTAATGACAGAAACGAACAGAAAATATAACACAGAAATGCATTTCGGATGTTTTTGGAAAACCAAGACCAGTGAAGAAGAACGCTAGTACCGCCATCGCCACCACAGAGAGCAGCTGGAGTGAGGAGACTGTCCGCCCGCCTCTGATAGTAGTTGCACCGGCAACCTCTGCAGCCGCAACCCAAGCTAGCGTGTGACCAGGGCGCCCTGCCTGTAGCTCACACTAAGAGCATGGTCACGCCGAGGACTTTCATATCTATTCATGCAGTTTAAGGTAACCATAGTATTTTAGAGCGTTATTTTGATCCTGTGTGGATTTAGGAGCTAATAGAGTCACGTGTGACATAAACACAGTCACTCATGTTCATACCAGCGACCAAATCTACGCTCTTATAGTGTTTTATTCCATCATCCATTTTCCGTCATGCTTAATCCCAGCTGGGCTCCATGGGGTGCTGGTGCCTATAACCAGCTGTCTACGGGCGAGAGGCGGGGTCTATCCTGGAAAGGGCGCCAGTTCATCGCGGTAATATATCGTTACTGTGAAGTTTAATTAATGGCGCATATCTTCACCTGATGATGTCTGTGTGTTACAGACCTTGGTTCTGTGCACAGAAGTGTACAGTATATGACAATGAAGTAGTGAATCTCAATCTATTTATCTGTTTTTATGTATTGTATTTTAAATAGGCCTATAGGCTCATAGGTCTTTGTCCAAAACAAAAAAAATCAATATTTGTAGCGGCCCTGCTCTGGGTTGAATCTGGGGAAAGAAAGCCGTACGGTGGAAGTTTTAAAACAACAATCAGCAGATTCTGCTGACGTTGAGGCGCCTTGTGATGTCATTGCTAATGTTAAATAACATGATCCAGGCTTGTTTTCTGTGACTTTATGGCAGTTTCTGGTCATAATGTTGCCATGTGTGCTTGGGGGCGGAGCCAATGAGATGTTTACTACCTTGTTTGACTCATAGCCGAGTTTATGCTGAGGTGAAATCGGCCATTTTGAAAGCAAATGGTGCCTAAAGCTTAGTGAAAAATGTTTAGATGAGCAAAGTCTTTTGGAGTTAAAGAAGTCCTGGGTTCAAATCCTGGACGAGCCCCCGCTTTGTCACATGTGGCTCTCCCAGGGAGGTTAACCCTGAGTAAAGATGGGCATATAGTGTATGATTTTTCGCCCTTTTCGGAATGATTCTCCAGTTGTGCAAGAATTTTTCAATCGGGCCGAGTTTCAGCCTGATCGGGGGCTAGCGAGGGGCTAACGAGGGGCGATCAGCCTCTAATGACCACCTCCCGATAAGGAATCATAAGGTTGGGAGAAAATCAAACATGCGTGAAATTCAGGCGGCTGTCGTAAGGTGTTGGTGGGTAAATCCTGCCTTTGAAGAGCCGATTTACCAGAACCTAGAGAACTGCGCATGTGCAAACAGGGGACTTCTTCTTCTTCTTCTAGATAGACGAGTCCGACCATCGCCATCTAGGTGCTCAATCTGACGTGTGGTTTTTAGATGTAAAGTGTGAGCAAGTAGATCGCATCAGAGCATCGGGTCTCACAGTGTGTGAATGTACATCGTGAGCTGCGAATTTTGTGAACCTGATGTTCCATCGTACAGTTTGAGCTGTAGCTGCAGGAAACGATTGAAAATATCTCGCAGTGGACGCCCTGCTTTAAGCTCTTGAGGTTCATAAACCTCTTGTGTAATGTTGGACCTTCTGGCTCCGTGTGGCTGTGATGTTTGACTCGGTTGGGTTTTCAGTGAATCTCTGAGCAGTTCTGTGGGTCTTGAACTTCCTCATCAGTTTCCAGGTTCTTCTTTATGCTGTCAGGTGGTTTGTATCAGAGGTGGACGATAACTGGGTCCGTTCACATCTTTGTCATCAGTGCCGACCAGAGGTGTCAAGTAACAAAGTACAAATACTTCATTTCCTTATTTAAGTAGAAATGTCTGTTCATTATTATTCCTGCAATAAATGAAAAAAAGTCATAATAAATTATTATCTAGAGACTATTAATAACTGGAAGTGAAATGTCCATCGTTCACTTTGTTCTTCTCAAGAACAGACTTGACTATCTATACTATGAATTGTGAATCGAGTGACGGCCATTGTGTCATTTATATAATCTTAAATAAGCCTCTAACAATCCGCAGCATGCACCATGTACCGGTCAAAATAATTGGTACTGGCGTTGGCCTGATTGAACCTGTATCAGTCCATCTCCAGTTCTAGTCATCAGGCATCCATCTGCTTGCTGCAGGCTGTGGGCCTCCCACCCACGCTCCTCTCCACCTGTTTCTCTCTCCGCTGCTTCATGCTGACTCAAGCTGCTCTTCTCTCCACCCTTCCAGCAGCGAGTGGCTTTGTAGACTTTCTTTATGCATTTTAGAGGTTTTTCTAGATCCTTTAGCTGCTCTGTCTCTTGGCTTGTGTCCAGTGTTTTTTGCTGTTGAGATGAATCCATCTGCTGGGTTGTTAAAGCTCACTGAAGGGACCCAGCTGAGGCAGCACAAAGCTACCAGCATGAGCTCAGACTGGAGCTTTGTGGAGGGATGAAGTGGGTCAGAAGCATCAGCTGAGCAGCAGCGTCTCCCTCCTGACTTCCTGCCTCAGGACTTCCTGTCCTCACAGAGCAGCAGAGCGTTTCGCTCCTTAACGAGGCCGTTCAGAGGTCAGCAGCTCAGGGAGACTGAGATGACAGGCGTTTAACCTGCACCGGCTGGGAATGATGTTTCTGTTTGATGTCGAGAAAATGTTACGATACGTTCCAACGTTTTAAGATCAGAACAGACTCCATGGGTTCTGATGATGGCTCACCATGGAGGCATGTTGGATCAGTAAAGATCTGAAACTAACGATGCTGCAGGATTAGATGTGTTGGTTTGTAGCCCATCCCTGCTCTGAGCTGCTCTATGTACCGAAACCTTCCTGATCCTCCGGTGGTGTCACACTGATTGACACTAGGACTGAACACTTTGCAAAGCTTAGTGGGTTCATTCTTTTGGACAATCCAGATATTTTGGTCAGACGAGCAGAGGGTCAAAGTCAGGTGACAGGTGGGAAACGGGAAAAACTCTGGCAAAAGTAGAGGCGCAAACTTTGCTAATTGATTTAGGGCTGCAACGGTTATTTAGCAGATCGATTCATCTGTTGATTATTTTTCGATGAGTCGATTAATAATCAGATAGCCAAAAATTCCTTAAAGAAGACTTTTTGCAAAATGAAACCAGGTGAAACAAAAACTTTACCACATGAGGAATTCTCAACTCAACTCAACTCAAACTTTATTTATAAAGCACATTTAAAACAACCGGGGTTGACCAAAGTGCTGTACAGGAATCGCAGTTAAGGACCATAAGATAAAAGCTAAGGCTAAAATACATAAACACATAAAAATAGAATAAGATAAATGTTTTAATTAAAATACATTTTAGAATAAAATAAAATTTAAAATAAAATTTTGCCAAATGTCCTCTTAGACATGATTAAAAGCCAGGGAGAAGAAATGTGATTTTAAAGAGGATTTAAAAACCTCAAAGGAGCCAATATGCCAAGGCAAGTTACTCCAGAGCCTCGCTGCCATAAAGGCTCGATCACCTTTAGTTTTTAGTCTGGTTTTAGGCATCGCCAGCAGCAGCTGATTGGAGGATCTCAGTGTTCTGGCCGGGGCATGAATTTGGAGAAGCTCAGTCAAATACTGGGGGGACTAGACCATTAAGAGCTTTAAAAACAAACTATAAAATTTTAAAATCTATCCTAAAAACAACCGGGAGCCACTGCAGTGAGCCTAGAACAGGTGATATGTGGTCACCTTTACGTGACGGGCAGCTGCATTTTGTACCATCTGCAGACGGTGTAAAAGTGAGCGGTCCAAGCCAGCATATAAAGAGTTACAGTAATCCAATCTTGTATTGATAAAAGCATGGATTACGGTCTCTAGATCTTTTGATAAAATTCTTAACTGATAAAAGCAATTTTTTACGACCGAACTAACCTGGCGACCAAATTTCAACCCGTCATCAAATATTACGCCAAGATTTTATACTGATGATCGAATGTTAGGTGTAAGAGGGCCCAAGAAGCCAGGGGGAAAAACTGCTGGACTACAACCAAACATTATAATTTCTGTCTTACTTTCATTCAGATTCAGAAAGTTTGAGGCCATCCTTGATTTAACATCGTTTAAGCAGTTAGAAAATGACTGGATGGAGTTGTTGGATTTTGAAGTTAAAGGGAAGTAGATCTGGACGTCATCAGCATAACAATGAAAAGAAAGATTATGGTTCCTGAAAATTTAACCCAATGGTAGCATATATAAAAGAAAAACAATAGTTCTGGATAGAGCGGATTGATATCTGATATATATATGCAAAATGTTTACATATTTTATACAATCTTGGTATAATTCCTGCTCTAAGTGGGTCGCTCTGTCAGCTAAAGGCATGTTTTACAGTCTCTATATTTCAGTTAACGATTAATAAATTAGTTGACAATTATCGATTAATCCGATTAATAGTTTCAACCCTAAATTGATTCATTTGTGAATTTTTTTCTATCAATAATAAAATATGAAAAGATGCCTTAAATAAAGATTTTATACAGAGTTTAAAGATGGAGAAACTAAAGCGAAGCCTCTAGTTGGAGCATATTCACAGACAAATTAGGCTTTTCATGTTAAATAAAATGTTTTTTTTTTAGATTTTCGTTAACAATTTCTACAAAATGACAGCTACAGGTGGGTTAATGTTTTAGAGACTAAATAATCCTGTTAGCAATTAATCAGTTACTAAATGAAACAAAAATTATTTCTATCATCATTAAGATTCATCTGATGAATTATTTCAGCCCTGCGAAATAGTCCAATTATAGAGCTGTAATAACAGAGTTTCCAGTCATCAAAAGATGTAGAAACATGTTTTAATTCTTTTTTTCTTAGTTTTTAACAGTAAACCTTGATTTGTTTAAGGAAAAATCTGCAATGAGGCAGCAGATCTAGGAGGTTCCTGCTGCTGTGGTGCTCAGATCCTTCCTTTGGCGGTTTGGGTTCATCTGCTCTCCCTCTCATGGTTCTAACTCTGTCTTCCTTCTCCAGCAGATCATCACGCAGTCATGTCTGCAGGCCTGGAGGACACGGACAGCGTGTTCGGTGAGTCTCCCACAGCGCGTCATCATTGCATAATCACACATTCCAGAGGATTGCGTTCTTCATGCTGGTTAAGATTATCAGTCATCCAGGTCAGAGTCATTCCAAAAACATTAAAAACAATCCTCTGGACTTTGTTTCCAGGTTTTAAGACGTTTCTCTTCCATCCAGGAAGCTTTTGAAATTCAAAAAAGCGTAATAGTATAGTAAATAATATTCAAAATAGCGTTGAGTTCCAGGTTTTATAGCAGAGGAAACTAATTAAACATCAACACGGTCCGAATAAAGAAAATAATCAACCCTAAAGATCCGGAGACATTTTTAATTATAATCTGTTACTTTAAACAGAATTTGACACTGAAATAAAATGGAGGTTTTTATGCATCCATGTTATACATAAAAGTTTTAAATAACAAAAATATATAAAAACAAAAAAAGGGCATTTTAGAGCATTTTTGAAGTAGAGAACAACAATCTTTAAGTTTGGTATAAAGATAATTTCCTGATTCCAATATTTTCTCAAACCCCTGAACTGATCGTTTGTTATTTTCTTTCTTTTTTCTGTCTTAATGTTGGCAGTGGGCTTTAGGCTGCCCTGCAAGGCTTTAAACCTGGGTTTAACCGGAGACTAAGCCATTCTCAAGCACATATCAAGGTGCTCATTTTGAGCCTGGATCCAGATTTATTGTTGATTCTGTTCATGGTGGAGAATCCTGCTTCACAGCAGCAGGTTGAGCCAAACATCCTCTAAATGTGCAGGGTCATCTTTGAGCACGCCATTTCACTTTTCTTTCACCAGTTCACCGCAGTTCTTCCTGCAGTCCACACTTTCTCTGCTCTCTTTTTCTCATGGTCTTCTCCTTCTTTCCCATCGCCCGGCTTGCCACAGGTTTGCCTGCTGTGTCTAAAAGTAGCAGCAGCAGCAACCCAGACTGACAGCAGCTCATTGGCTCATTTGGATCACGTGCAGCCTGGAGCCGGACGCTCCACAGGGCTTTACCGTATTAACAGGAGGAGAGGCGCAAGTGAAATTAGACACTGTTGTCAGAACTATAGTTTATAAATGTTTTAAATCAGGTTGGGTCCGGATCCGGACCGCGGTCCGCTAATCCGTGATCACTGCTTTATAGAGTCGATCAAAACACAAGAATGTTCACATTTTGGACAAAGAAGACAGATGGTTATAGAGGGGTGTGAGGGAAGCCATAGAGTTGATTCCTTTCCGCTATCATCGCAGTCCCCACCCCTTTACAGGAGAACAGAAGACCTCACCTATTCAGCCAGGCCAACTATTCCCTCTAACGACCCCCCCCTTTCAGAGACATAGACAGGTATGGGGCATTGCAGGCTATCAAAGAAGCCAAACGACCCCCATTCCAAAGGGGGGGACCCGTTCATCCGTTTCTATTTGCATGTTTTCTAAACTAAAACCAGGCTTTGTTGGGCTGCTGGATAAAACCTGGAACTAAACGCTATTTCTGACATTTTGAATTGAAAAAACTTCCTGGATGGAAGAGAAACGTCTTCAAACTTGGAAACAACGTCCAGTGGATTGTTTGAACTTTTTTGGAATTATAGTGTTCTACCTTTGGGGGCGCTGTGCTCACTGGCCCCTCCTGCTGGTCATTAGGAGGAAATGACAGCCTGGTTTATTTCCAGGTGAACAGGAAGCTCAGAAACTCCTAAGTCAAACATTCTTTTGAAGCAAGATTCCGGTTCTTTCTGCCAGATTTCCTCCTCCTTTGTTCACTAACATCATCTTTATGTCCTCCCCCACCCTCAGGTTCAGCCATCCATCACCCCACCACCCTCTGTTTCATTACATCTCCATCTTCTCTCTCTCTGTGTCCCCTCTTTCTGCTCTCCATCCTCCCCTCCCCCTCACCCCCCCTGGGAAATAAACCTCCATCAGTGTTCCTGTGTGGGGGAGAAAGGATCGGCCCTTTATTCCTCTCAGGAGGTCGTTCACATCCTGAACCAGAGTTACCTTAACTAGACAGCAGATAACAGACATGAGTAGTTACTACGCTGGTCGTCATGGAGACGGGAGGCTAATAAACCAAATTACAAAATGCTTGAATCTGATAAACAGAAAAACAAAACCGGCGGGCGTGTGTGTTCAGGACCTTTTCTGGAATATTTACTGAGCTTCTGAGGACCAAGGGGTCTCAGAGACCAAAGCCTGGTCCTAATGTAGCAAAGTTTTAGGGTTAGAATTAAGATTAGGAATATAGTGGTAATTGTTCTATCAGGCCAGGCAGAAACACAGTGACTAAGATGGATGAGAGTCGATGTAAAGTCCTAATCTGAGTAGAAACACTAACTGTGAGAGAGAGACAGAGAGAGAGAGATGGTCAGCATGCTGAATATTTGATGGAGCTTTGATGGACTGAGTGGGAGGAGAAGAAGGAAGAGATTATTAAGTTAAAAAGCTGCTGCATCATCAGAACAGAGCAGTGGAAGAAACACCAAACCTGCT
>NW_015151511.1:249216-250896 GCF_000732505.1 Cyprinodon variegatus
TATTGATGACGTGAAAAATAATAACGGTAACTCCATTGAAATGATTCAAAACTAAAGTAACGAGCCAATTTTTTAAAATGTAAGGAGTAGAAAGTAAAGATATTTGTGTAAAAATGTAAGGAGTAGAAGTAAAAAGTTGCCATAAAAATAAGTAGTAAAGTAAAGTAAAAATATCAGAAAAATCTACTTGAGTTCAGTAACAAAGTATTTGTACTTCGTTACTTCCCATCTCTGGTCATCATCCATCCATCCATGCATGCATGGATCCATGCATCCATCCATCCATCCATCCATCCATCCATCCATCCATCCATCCATCCATCCATCCATCCAGGCCATTTATGGTCTTCAGCTTCGTTCATCTCAGTCGTCGTGTTCTTGGTCCTGAAGTTTCTCCCACATCATCAACTGATTGTGTTCACCTGGTGACGCCTAAGTTCAGCCACCTTGCTGTTAAAATCTTTCCGTTCCGTTAGCTGTAGCATCAAGTTGCAGATGCATCAATGATGACCTGCTTGTGTGTCACTTCTACAGCCGAATGCAACTGGCTTATCTGTTTGAGCCATACTTCATTTTTGTCAGTGTTGATAATGGTTAAAGAGAGTTAATGGCTTATGAGCCATTTTGTATGCCAAGAACAATCCTGTTGGCACAAAATAGGTCCAGAAGTTAAAACAGTAACAGTGGGTTATATACCGACCATTCCTGTACAACCGCTGCCCTCACTGGAGCAATAGGAGCATCTGACAGGGCACTGCAGACCCCCCAGGATGCTGCCAGATGTGTGGGAGGAAATAAAACCAAAGGTTTATGAAATTATCAGAATGTAGCTC
Organism: Cyprinodon variegatus; assembly: GCF_000732505.1. Lineage (NCBI taxonomy): Eukaryota > Metazoa > Chordata > Actinopteri > Cyprinodontiformes > Cyprinodontidae > Cyprinodon > Cyprinodon variegatus. The sequence continues at coordinate 250,050 of NW_015151511.1, forward strand.
AACATAACAAATGGTCAGGTATGCTCTCGTTTACGGAAGCAGTTTTATCCCTCGTTCCACTCTTTATATACCTTATAGTGTTATGGAGACCTGATCAAAAAGAAGAAGGGAATACTGTTTCACTTTCAGTTTCCTGGAGCCGCTTCCAGACCTCTTGAAGGAGCAGGTTTGTCAGCTTTAGTAACAGAATAAAACTGGTTTCCTGCTGCAGACCTGGATGAGGCGGTCCCAGAGACCGAGCTACTGGACAACAGCATCCAGAAAGGCAGGGCTCAGCTGTCCGTCAAAGCCCGCAGGCACCGGCCCTCACGGTCCCGCTACCGAGACAGTGTAAGCTCCACAGAGGGAGACGAAGGCTTCGACAGGAAGGTAGAGTACCGCTGGAAACTCTAATATTTTTAAATGAATCATGACCCAATCAGCTGACCATTGTGTTTGTTTGCAGGACAGCCCCATACAGTCTGCCCGCTCTCCTCTACACCTGGCCATGAGAGGCTCCTCCCCCACCCCAGATTTACTGGTGTCCTCCCGAAGCCCCGCCTTTTCCTTTGACCCATCCCTGGTGAGAAAAGTCAGAGCGAAAAATTAATCTTTTTCTTTTTTATGCAAAAACTGAAAACAACATCCTTATTCACCCTGATGTCTCAGGGCCGTCGGTCTCCAGAGGACGAGGGTGCCTCATTGGTCACTCCACCACGTGGGCGGTACCATCAGCTGACCAATGCCACGTCTCAGGAGGCACTAGTCACTCCAAGCAGTTCGCCATCAAAATCCTGCCCGTCATCCGACTGCTCACCTGTCTACATGAGGAGGAACAGGAGGCCAGACAGTGAAGGTGAACACACCT
>NW_015151511.1:252407-255480 GCF_000732505.1 Cyprinodon variegatus
CAGGATACACGCCTGGATTCCCATCTTTGACACACCTGGATTCACACTTTGACACACCTGGATCCACACCAGGATACACGCCTGGATTCCCATCTTTGACACACCTGGATTCACACTTTGACACACCTGGATTCACACCAGGATACACGCCTGGATTCCCATCTTTGACACACCTGGATTCACAGCTGTACGCACACCTATATACACTTGGATTTACATCAAGACACACTCTAATATACACCTGGATTCACACTTTGACACACCTAGATTCAAACCAGGATACACGCCTGGATTCACACTGAAACACCTGCTTTCACACCTGAACACAACCCATATACACCTGGATTCACACCGGGTTACATGCCGGGATTCTCGTTTTTGACACACCTGGATTCACACCTGAACACACCCCATATACACCTGGATTCACACCAGGATACACACCTGGATTCACACTGAAAAACCTGCTTTCACACCTGAAAACACCCCATATACAGCTGGATTCACACCAGGATACATGCCAGGATTCCCGTCTTTGACACACCTGGATTCACACCTGTACGCACACCTATACACACACTTGATTTTACATCAAGACATACTCTATTATACAGCTGGATTCACACTTTGACACACCTAGATTTACACTTTGACACACCTGGATTCACAACTACATACACCACAATATACACTTTGATTCACACCTGTTTGTAAACCAGCATTCACACCTTAAAACACACCTGGACAAACAGCAGAAGCTCCCATCGGTGTCTGATGCTGTTTCCTGTTCATGTTTCAGTTAGTGTGCTATATTCAACAGTTTATTTCTAATTCTGCTTCTTTTAGTGCTGGTTTCTGATACGAGTCGAGACACGAGTCCAGCTGAACACGGCAGTTCGACCGTCATCTTTGATAAGAAGACCAAGAGACGCTTCTTGGATTTAGGGTGAATACACTGCATTCTCTGTCTCTTTAACAATCTTAATTTAAAAGGTACATTCTGGTCCAACCATCCACGGCTCGGACAGTAATGGTGTTCTTTGTGTTTAAGGGTGACGCTTAGACGTTCCTACATCAGAGTGAGAAAAGATAAATCCAACAGACTCTCTGTGGGAAGCAGGTTTGTCAATCATCAATGCAACATTCGGTTTGTTCCAGAATAACCAGTCCTACTGAACTTGTCTCATGTTGTGATGTTGTCTTCAGAGAGCCATCTGAGAGTCCATCCCGCTCCTCTGGATCCTTTGTCTCTTTTTCCTGGTTCACTGAAGGTCGGGGTTCCTTCTCCTCCTCTGGAACTCCTCCATGTTCCCCCAAAATCCCCCCGCTGGGCTCCCAGAGACCCAGGAAGTCCCACTCACAGGTTAGTTATTAAGGCCTGAGACTTAGCAGATGATCCTGAATGAAACAGACTTCAGGTAAAACTTATTGAACAGAAAGATCTTGACCGGCATCACCAGGAGCAGAACCATCAAAACTAAAACAAGTCATTAGCTTAAACCTTTAATATGCAGCATCTGAGTGAGAGTAAAAAAAGAACAGTAGTTAATTTTTAGGGGGAGTTTTTTACGTTTACGTGGAGTACTTGAATGCATCGTTTGTTCCATCCCTCAGCTGAGCACCAGCTGATAGCTTGATGACATTACCTCCAATCTGTAAGGACACTAAAGCCTCAGTGCAAGCGCTTCAGCGGTCGCCATAATAAGTGCTGTCCGAATAGTGCTGGCAGTTAGGAAGGAGCTTGGAGCAGGAAATTCTGCTTCCTGGCATCAAATCATTTAGCATATGGAGCTTTTGATGCCTTCTGGACACTCTATAACAGAGAGCTTGATCTGCTCGCTGCATTTGTGTAACTTTTGTTTTTTGTAGTTCTTTTCTGAAAAGCGGTAGTCCCATTTAGGCCCGATGGTTGTCCCTTGTGCTTGTCTGCAGGCTGTCTGTATTCAGCACAGCTGCACAGAATTCCTTTCCCACCCTGGATAGAGTTCTTACTGCTGAACCAGCGAAAGCTGGAGGCATTAGAGCAGGAGTTACAATTTTAGCTCCCAGATCAGCTTCTCTGATTGGTTGATGTGGCGCATCGAGCAGCAAAAATTCGATTGACTCCTTTAATTAGGGTGGAAGCGCCTGGTTTGCACGTCTCATCTGTCGTGGCACAATCTTTGTAGATCAACTGCAACATGTTCAGTTTTTTTAGGCCATGCTATTTGTTGCTCTCTCTGTGGAATCTATAAAGATCGGCCCAAAGTTGGGTTTAATATTTGTTTTTTAAACCAAAGAGAAAATCCACCAATAACCACAGAGAAGAAGAAATGGCCGCAGCTGCTCTGTTTAGGGTCAAGCTGCTGGGATTCAGCTGGACCCTTGGTCCTGCAGGTTGGAGGCTCTCCTGCGGAAGCAGCAGAGCATGTGAACAGAGCGCCGCGCAATTCCTGCATTCAGGAGGATGTTCGCTCATTCGCTCCGCCGCTCAACGTTGCTCCACGACGCTCCACTCTAAATCCGCTCCGCGTTCACCTTCATTTTCCTGCCGCTCCGGCGAAATCGCTCCACGCTCGCTCACATTTTCAGGAGAAGATATTTTCTGAAAATTTTCCTTCCCGTAATGATGCCAGGGCCCTGGAACACATGGCTTTTGATTTTAAGATGTGACCGATACATGTGGATCGTCTTATTTAACTAGCTGTTAAATTATCGCACTGTTTTCCAGCTGTGAACGTAACTCCTCGCTTCATTCATGTTGCCCTGCGTTTCCCGTTTAATTACTAATTTATTTTACTATTTATTTTTTTATTTACCGGGTATGTGTTTATTTGAACAGGGACAGTGCACATTAATAAACATTTCTGTAAATGAGCCAGTGTTAGCTAAGTAGCTAATTTTCAACTGTAGTCCCTGGGCAAGGTTTAAAATGCCAACATAATAAAAACAACAACATTAAAAATTAGTGCAAACAATAAAATACATAGTTAGTAATCTACATAAAAGTTGGACATTGATCTGTAAAAAAACAAAGACGTTATTATAAATATAAGATTTAAAAAACATTGGGCTACATTAAAAAAGGTCACTT
>NW_015151511.1:257185-258838 GCF_000732505.1 Cyprinodon variegatus
CTCCACTCCTTGCGCCGCTCCACTCCACGTTCTGCTCCACTCCACGCTCCGCCCTGCTCCACTCCTTGCGCCGCTCCACTCCACGTTCTGCTCCACTCCACGCTCCGCCCTGCTCCACTCCTCGCGCCGCTCCACTCCTCGCTCCCCTCCACTCCACGCTCCGCCCCGCTCCACTCCTCGCTCCGCTCCACTCCACGCTCCGCCCCACTCCACGTTCTGCTCGACTCCACTCCTCGCTCCGCTCCATTCCTCACTCCATTCCAAGCTCCGCTCCGCCCCGCTCCACTCCTCGCTCCGCTCCATTCCTCACTCCACTCCACGCTCCGCTCCACTCCTCGCTCCACGCTCCGCTCCACTCCTCGCTCCCCGCTCCGCTCCACTCCATGCTCCGCTCCGCTCCACTCATTACTCCGCTCCATGCTCCGCTCCACTTCACTCCACGCTCCGCTCACATGCTCTGGGAAGCAGCTCTGAAGACATCAGCATTTCCTGTTTTGCTGCTGTGGTTTCTGTCCTGCTTCTGTAGAACCATGGGACAGTTCCTCACCTGTCCTCCATGTCCGATCGGCACTGATTTGATGCTGACATCAGAACAAACAGTTGATCTATTTGAACCGTTTCTGCTCAGCTAACGGGGTCACATGACCCGTCCGCTGTGGTTTGCTTTGTGGGTGGAGAGATATGTGCTGGTTGCTTCCAGGAGGAAGCTCTGGTTTCTGACTCACCTCCTCTTCATCATTAAAGCTCCATTAGAGCGAAGCTTCTATTGCGGGCAAAGCTGCAGGCCGTTCCATTATGGAGATGAATGAGTGACGATGAAAATGAGACTCGCTGCAAAAACGATCCAGAAATAAAGAAAAATTGTCTTAAATTAATTGTATTCATGCTTAATTCAAGTAGGTAAAGAAAATGATTTGCCAAAAGAATTAGTATATTTACTCTTAAAATTAGATAATTAGATAATATGCACTTAAGAGAACACCTTTGTTTTTTCTTCTTTTAAATGTAAATGTTCTGCTTCCATTGGCAGAGTGTCTCACGTTCCTCCTCAATTAAAGAAAAATTAACTTTAAGGGAAAAAAAAACTTATTTAGATTAAAATGTTTAGAGTGTTTTAGTATCTGAATTTGGTGACATGGCCATGAAAATAAAATGTAAATAAAAATAAATTGTGACGGTTTGGATGAACAGCTCACAGAGTCGCCTGATTAGCTCTGATTAGACGAGACCTTCTGCTTCTTCTGTTGCGTGCGGTGTGAACGTAGCATAAGAGCTACCGCTTGGCGCCCTCCTCAGGTATAACGGGGTTACTGCATCTGATGTTTGTCACTGGCTCAGTGAAACAGAAGTGACATCAGCAGCTCTACCCTCGCTAAGGGACTGACAATAAATTAAAGGATTTTCTTATGATGGGAAACGAAAATTTATCATGGTTTTCTTGATCTTAAAGGTTAATAAAAAATGTAAAATTAGAGATTTAAAAAAATTCCACTTAAACTATCACCACTGGAAAAAAATCATAATCTAGATAAGTCATTTTTCATTAAAATACTCCTTCCATTGTCAAATCACTCATTTACCTGCTCAAATTAAGGGTAAATACACTTGATTTAAGACATTTTTACTTATTTCTAGATCGTTTTTGCAGGACAG
>NW_015151511.1:259715-261334 GCF_000732505.1 Cyprinodon variegatus
GAGAAAATGATTGATAAATAAAAAGGTAGCATCCTTTAGCAGGCATGCAGCTTCCAAGCTGCCTCTGCCTAAGGATCTAGAAGGAATCCCACAATCCTTTGCATGGCAGGACCTGCAGGCACAGCCCATTATTTCTTCCCTGTACTCTGTGACACCTCAACATTCACACCTTCACCTGTTTTGGGTTTTATAAAGCAGAGCTCCAGCTTATCGCTGCGTTTGTGTAACTAATCCTAATCCTGCATCCATCATCTTTCAGATTAAAACTCAGCTCATTGTTATTTAAACCGTCACACAAAAGATGATCAAATATTGATCAGCACATTGTTTCTGCTCCTCCTACAGGAGTCGGCTCTCAGCGAGGAGTTTTCCCCTCCTCACACCTCCTCCTCCACCTCTCCTCCTGCAGAGCCCTCCTCCAGATCCTCCCATCCGTACCACACCCTGTCCCAGTCCTCCGATGAGGTAACATCCAAAAAGCCAAAATCCCCCCGACTGATGATGATTCTGTGAGCTTCACCTTCTTCACCTTCCTCTTCCTCAGCCCTTTGATGAGCCCTCCTCCTCCATCTCCTCCTGGAGCACCCAGGAGGTCTGTCAGTGGCTCCGTGGGCTCCACATGGACCAGTACGTCCCAGAATTCAGTGCCAGAGACATCGACGGAGAGCAGCTGCTGCAGATGGATGGCACCAAGCTGAAGGTGACCTGGGTGATGATGATGATGGGAGGGCCCCTATCAGAGGAACCCTAACCCTCAGCTGTCTCTGTCCCCTGCAGGGTCTGGGCGTTCTCAGTTCATCAGATCGCAGTGCTCTGAAACGGCGAATTAAAGACGTACAAACGGCAGCGGAGAAGGAGAGGAAAGCTCTGGACAAACTGGAGAAACAGAAGGAGAAACAGCGAAGGAAAGACCAGGAGCAGCGCAGGAACTGACAGCCACCACTAGGGGGAAGCAGAGAGCAGAGTTTAGATTTCTGTCAGAGTGAGATACAAACCCAATGAACTTTCTGTGCTTCCTGGAAAACCTGGAATTCCCGACAGCAGATTTCCAGACCTGCAGGCTGGAGAATCCTGAAGCAATCTTTATTTATTCATCTACAGAAGCTCTAAAAGGACAAATTTAAGCCTTCATGTTTAGTTTTCATCTCAGCGTTTATTATAAATCAGTGTCCTGTTGAAGTTTATTAACAAACAATAAAAAAATAAAACAAATGCATTGATATAAAGCAACAGTTTACACGACGATTCATTAATCCTGTTGTTGAGAAACTTTAAAACCCTTAGAGTTATCTGGAGCGATCTGAACCTCTAATTAGTGCTGCTTCTCCTCTTCCTGTTTTGTCCTTTAAGGGCATCCGTCCCTGTCTGAAAATCCGCTTTAATCTGTTTATGAGCTCAGAACCTTTGGAAGAAGAAGAACTTCAGCAGCAAACTGCTGAATGTGACGAACTTCAGAGATAAAAACTCTTTAGTTGACGGATAATCCTGGGAAACTTTATCGATTAAAACCTTCCCTAGACAGACGTGACTAGAAATAAGTAATCAGAATAGATGTATCCTTCTAGAAGACTTTCCTCACGTAAAGCTGTAACTAATACCAGAGGTGGAAAGAGTACTAA
>NW_015151511.1:263850-265211 GCF_000732505.1 Cyprinodon variegatus
AAGTAAAAATTACAGATTTCAAACACTAATCGGAATATAAAAAATTACTCATAAAAAGTACTCAATTACAGTAACGTGAGTAAATGTAATTCATTACTTTCCACCCCTGACTAATACAAGCAGAAGCTGCAGCATGGGAGCGTGAAGCACAGTCTGCAGAGGGTGATAATCTCCTCTAATGAGCCAAATTTTCCATTTTCTGACACATTGGTTTCCGACCTTTTTGTCTTATGTACCCCCTGGGTCAAACACATTGATTATTTTCCAAAACTAGAAAGTACAACTGATTTTAAAATGCTAAATATCTTTACTTTCCTTAAAGTCGCAGTAAATGGCATAAATGGCAAAAGGCACACAAAGCTGAATCACCAGCATTTCTATGGTTTTGTTAAACCATTTCTGAAGGCGGTATCTCCCCAAGAACTCAGCATAAACAACCATTAAAGATAACTCTTTAATGCTGATCACTATTTTGTTTAGATATTATATCGTTTTAAGTAGTAGTCTGCCTCCAACATTCGACCCGTTCCAGTTCGCCTACCGACGGAACCGCTCCACTGAGGACGCCATCTCTGCTGCTCTCCACCTGAGCCTGGCACACCTGGAGGAGAAGAACACCCAGGTGCGGATGCTGTTCCTGGACTTCAGTTCAGCTTTCAGCACCATCATCCCACAGCATCTGATGGGCAAACTGGGACAGCTGGGATTTAATACACCCCTCAAGCCAGCCATCAGCGCCACAATCATGACACAGTCCTGATTAGTTGTTGAAATATCAGCCATTTTAAATGTAAAAAAAACATCCATCTTCCTCCGCTTATCCAGGGTCGGATCGTAGGGGTAGCAGCTTCAGTAGGGAGGCCCAGACGTCCCTCTCCTCAGCCACTTGGGCCTCCAGGAGGAGGGAGACACTGGAGGTGTTTTTCACCAATCTGATGGTAGCGGCAGAGACATATGATATGCATGAGTTTTCACATTAGCCATCATGTTTCTTTCCTATTCTTCGCTGTTTCCGGCGTTTTATTAAAACATATAAATATTGGCTGTATGAAATGCAATGTTTTTGTTATTCTTTCAGTGTTTCTGCTTCTTTTCAGATTTATTTCTGTTCTCCAGGTCCTGATATGAAGACAAGGGCTGAATATAACAAATGTTCTCAGTAACCCGTGTTGCATCGTCCTGCTGTGAATTGAGCTAAAGATAAATAAACTGATCCTGAAAGATAAAGTTTGTTCTAAAATAAAAGGCTTAAAGCGATACATCTCTCCCATATTTAGCCACACCAATCTAATTTATGCAATTCAATTTAATTTAATTCATTTATGCAGCGCAAATTTACAGCTCACGTCATCTTAAATCAC
>NW_015151511.1:267820-268703 GCF_000732505.1 Cyprinodon variegatus
CTGACATCCTGTACTTTTCCCCGGATCAGATCTGCACCTTACTGGACCTTTGCCTTTCCACAACCAATTTCAAGTTCAGGGATAACTTTTAAACACACAAGCATGGTCCTGCCATGGGGTCTCCTGTGTCACCAGTTGTAGCAAATCTTTACATGGAAGAAATGGAAAAGAGAGCTTTGGATACCTTCAGAGGAACACCACCAAGCCACTGGTTTAGATGTGTGGATAACACATTCATCAAAATCCAGTTAAAAGAAGTGGAAGCTTTCACAAGACATATCAACTCTGTGGACAACAACAAGTTCACCAGAGAGGATGCCAACGACAATAAGCTGCCTTTCCTAGATTGTTTGGTGAGCATGGAAGGAGATGGAAACCTTAACATTAAAGTCTGTAGGAAACCCCCACCAACAGACCAATATCTTCTTTTTGACTCACACCACCCGCTAGAACACAAACCTTCAGTCATCAGAACCTTCCAACAGCAGGGCGAGCATGTCTCTACTAAAAGAGAAGGGAAGCATAAAAAACAGAAACACATCAAAGATGCTCTTCAAACCTGCGGATACCCAAACTGGGCATTTGGCAAATCAGCAATGAAATCCAAAAGACACGAAACAGAAAAAAACGGTGAGAAGATTAACCGCAAAAACATCTCCATCCTATATGTTGCTGGGGTCTCTGAAAACTCCAGAGGATTTTCCCCAAACACAAAATTCCAGAACATTTCAAACCAAACAGACCCTTAAACAGAGACTAGTTCATCCTAAAGACCTAATCTGAGCAGAGTGTCTGCAGGTCAATGCAGGGAGGAATGATCTGATCTTTGGAGAAACCAAACAACCTCTCTACAGACGCATGGCCCAACATAGAAGAGCGCCCC
>NW_015151512.1:0-1155 GCF_000732505.1 Cyprinodon variegatus
CAGAAATGGATAACAAAACTGCTATTTTCAATGACTACTTATTACTACTTATATATGGTATTTTAATCCAGCTACTGTTGTGTGCAGTCCTGTGAAGTATCTGAAGTTTTTTGCTTGTCGTAGACATTCCAGTCTTTTGATTTTGAAACTGTTTAGTATCTGATTTGATGTTGGTTCAATAGAGTCTGACTTCATTATTATTATTATTTGATTTTATACGAAGCATCTTTATACATTTTAGAGAGTTTCCAAAGCTTTATTCAGCTCCAAATCAGTTTTGGTGTTTTATTTTTAGGCTTGGTCTAGTTAAAGAATCCAGGATGTCATGAACAGGAGGACTGCAAAAATGTCCTTCTCCATGCTAGTTTATATCATATCGTCTAAATTTCTAATATTTAGATTTATCCCCTGAATGGTGAACTAGATTTTATTATGTTTAAAAAAATGGTGAATCATCAGAATTTTTATTTTTGTCCTTTTTTCCTTTCTTTTTTCCATTCTTGCCTGGACAATGTAAATGATTGGATTAAACATGCTTACTGTGGGATGTTTAATGATGCAGATCACACCTCTTTATGTAGCTGTTGTCCTAAAGAAGCCTATTTGTAATGTGTGAATTATTTTAGAGCAGTGATTATGAGCCTTGAAACACTTTGCAGTTACAACCATAGACTTACCCAAGAAAGACTGTAAAGAAGTAATGAAGAGTATTTTTTATCGTTATCATGACAATAAAACAAAACACCATGATAAGAAGTCATATCACTCAGCCCTATTTCACATCAACAAAGACCGACAGGATGACAGGGTGGGGGAGGGGGGGTGTTCTCCTATTCTTCTAAAGTTCAGCAGCTCGTAAGGTTGACTGAAATATGCAGGTGGCAGCATGTGGAAAAGAGTTTGACATTCAGAGGAGACGGACACTGAGCTGACCTGCTGTCAGGCATAGTGGTGGTGGTAGCATCATACGGGCTGGGCTCATATCTTGGAGAATTTCTCAAACTGAACCAGTTACTGAAGGAGGAAAAGTACCTGCAGGTTCCTTTGGATTCTTTCCATTATCTAGAACAGGGGGTCACCGATTAAAAATCAGCGGCACAGTGAGAAAATTAAACATCAACCAGTAAAGGTCATTTTTAATTATAATCTGTTACT
>NW_015151512.1:4128-5263 GCF_000732505.1 Cyprinodon variegatus
CCTTTATAAACCCTGAATTAAATAGTTTCAAACCCCAAATGGATGTGGTTTTTCCTCCCTGTAAGGAGTTAACTCCACCCTCCACAGGTGGCTCCATGCCTCCTGAGAGCTGAAATCCAGTCATGCAGAAGGATTTCATCATTATACCCTCCCCTACTTATCTTTGGCCTAATGTTTCAGATGTTTGGGGGAAGAAAAAAAAAAAAAACAACCTCCACTCAGTTCAGCCTTGTTGTTTCTGGAAGCTCTTTGCTGCTCCTCCTTTTCACCATCAGGATACATGCCAGGTTTAACAATTGGTGTGTCTGTAATTCATTGGATTACTGATGTGATGCGAATGAGGATTAGGAGCAGCAGGTGCTACGAGGAGCTTACGGCTGCTGAATGAACATGTCGGTGAAAAGCAGCTTGGTCAGCGCCAATGGCTTAAAGGTCACAGGTCTGATGGAGGAGATTCTTACTAATGTTCCTAACAGCTACAAACACCTGATGACTCGCTGCTGGTTTTATACCGTCAGTCTGAACTGCACCGTCGCCTTGATTACCACCCGGCAGGAAGGGACGACTGCTGTTTTACAAACCATGCATTCCTGTTATTTTTATTTTTTTATTTGTATGTAGAAAGGAAACCAGAACAATGGATCTTTTTTAGAATAATGCTGTTTGTTTGCTGTGTTGCTGCGGCGTTTCTGTTTGTCACTCATGTGACACAGATTTTAGGTCCTAATTGAGCTTTTTAATGTGACTCTCAGGGCAGCCATTACGAAGTTGGAAAAACCCAAAAACTATATTTAGAAATATGCTTTTATGCGGTGGATCAGCAGAGCTTCTTGGTTTGGGTACACCATTGTAGGAATATCAGAGTGGGACATTTTGCAGTAATGTTTAATTTGGGTGATCTGTGTGGAACGGTCTTTAATCACTGAGGCACATTGAAAGGAAAACAGACTTTAAAAACGTAAAACCCTGCTTGATGTCAGATCTTCTGTCGTTAAACTGAGGCTTAAAGTCACACCTGAGCATGATGGTCGTCCTTAATTACATTTTTAGGGTGTTTTATTTTAACCTGACTCCGCCAGATGGATTTGCTCCGCATATCCATCTGGAAACCTTCGGTCGAAGTCATTTTGGGAAG
>NW_015151512.1:6776-16871 GCF_000732505.1 Cyprinodon variegatus
TTCAGAGCATTAAATATATATGGTGCAAATACGCAGTATTTTGGTTTGGTGTTCAGTGTGATGCTGAGTCAGAAACATGATTCAGAGTTTTCAAAGCAGTTCAGCAGTCTGATGGCGGTGGGGAAAAAACTGTTTCGGAATCTGCTGGACCTGCATCGAATGCTGCAAAGCCTCTTCCCAGAGGGCAGCAATAATAAATCATCCATTGCATTCATTGCGCGTATCGACCGAGGCAGATACAAGAAGAAGAGAAAAAACACTAATAATGGCCGAGAGACGTATTGCTAGTTTCCAGGTTTATTTTTTAAGTTTAAATGTATACCTTTGGATCAAATTTGTTCCTGCAGAGCAAAATGCCTTAGTGCTTGAGTAATGCTGGCAGCATTTTTCCATGTTTGTGTTTTGATATGACCTGTTGATTATGACACTGCATTTCCAGTTTATCATATTTTTTTCAGCCACTTCTGGCTCTTCGCTTCATAAACTTTCCACTGGGTTCTGCTGCACAGCTTCGCATGGACAGCTGGGATTGTCTGAGTCATATGATCCGACCAACATGTGCACAGCAATCCACCTGACGCAGAAGGGAAGCAGAAGCTTTTTTTCTCCATCTATCTTCCTGTAAAGATGGAAAAAAAAATACTTGGATTGGAATAAGAAGTAGGGCTGAACAATTAATCGCATTTTCAATTTAATCGCGATTGAAAAAAATGCAATTTCCAAATTGCGGACGTCTGCATTTTTTGGCTATGTAACAATTAGTGAATCAGACGCGTTCTTTAGGTGGATTTGCCTCCACATGGAAGGGAAGACAGTTGCAGCAGTGAGATAATCTAATTTTATTACTTGTTTTAGAGTTTATATATTCATACATAGCACTAAGTACCAGTTTATCAGTTTAATACATAGTTTGTTGGTTGCACTTTGGACTTCATGTTCAACAAGGACTGATGTCCAAATCAGTTAAAAGCTGTTCTCTTGAATAATATTCTGATTAATAAAAACATTAAAAGTTCTTGATTTAAATAGTCCTTGTTTACAATTGTCTTTATTTAAAGGCCATTTTTGTTGCTTGTGGTTATGTAGAGAAAAGTCAAAATTAAATTGCAATTTTGGTTGAAATAAATCGTAGGCAGAATGTGACCATTAATTAGGACACAGTGTGTCTTTTAGTACCTAATCTGCACAGCGATGAAACAGATTGATTTGTTGTTTGTATATGTTTAAAAAAAGACATGATCAATTAAACTGGGGGAAAAAATTGCATTAAATCACAATATAAAGAAAGAAAAATTGCAATTAGATTATTTTCCAAAATCGTTCAGCCCTAATAAGAAGGCACAGATTTAATACATCAGCAAAATTTTTTACACAGCTTTTAGCGGTTTTTCAAGCCCTTCATATACAGTAAATATGTGGAGATCATGCAGAAAATGGAATCTAAAAAAAAAAAATTGGATTGGAAAAATATGAACTATGATAAAAACCTGCAGTACTGCTTGTTTTTAAATTGCCCTGTTTCTAAAATCAAGACGGGAGCCAATCTGTCTCCACTCATTCATGGAATGTGTTTTTGCTTTCATCTTTTCCGGCTGCTCACCAGTCGAGCCTCACGATTTTAATCTCAGGCTGTTTCATGCTGGTGTTTGCTGCTTATCGGTGGCTGGACGGCTTGGAGGGGGCCTGTTGCACAAGCTGTGACTTCCTGGAATAAGTATTTGACTTATATGGGGGTGTCATTTCATATATGAGATGTGTGTGTGGGGGACAAAAATACACCAGGGAGCCAAGCGTCGTCGTCACTGGCTGCTGCTCAGATGGGCTGCTGTCAAATGAGAAAGGCCAAGCTGAGTTTCAACGTGTCAGAGGATTTTCCAGAGGGAGGAAACCAACAGCTGAACAGAAATTTCTCTTTGGGATCTTTGGATTAAGATTTTAGTGGTATACTCCTTTAAAGTTTAAAGTTTATACAGCGGGTGAAATAAGTATTAAACGCGCCATCATTTTTCTCAGTAAATATATTTCTAGAGGTGCTATTGGCATGACATTCTCACCAGATGTCGGTAACAATCCATTCAATCCACACATATAAAGAAATCAAACCATAGATGTCCAAAAGTTCAGTTATTTGTAGTAAAGTTAAATTGGCACAGGGAAAAAGTATTGAACACGTGAAGAAAGGGAGGTGGAAAAAGTCATGGAAAGCCCAGACGCAAGCCGAACTCTCAGTAATCAGAAAGCAGTCCTGCCTCTTGTCAGTGCAAATTATTATCAGCTGGTTCAGTGGGTTGATTGTGCTGATTGCCACCGACATCTGGTGAGAATGCCATGCCAATAGCACCTCTAGAAAAAAATGGAGGCGTGTTCAATTATTATTTCACCAACTTTATAGCTAAACTGAGAAAGTGCTTTATTTTTGGATCAGATCAACCAATTATTGAAAAGGTTTTACACTAAACTGGATTAAAGCTTAATTTATTGTGTAGACTTTAATCATGATATCCTGTCAGTGATAAGAATGTGATATAAGTAGGGCTGCAACAACGAATCGATAAAATCGATAAAAATCGACTTTTAAAAGCGTTGGCAACGAATTTCATCATCGATTAGTTGTGTCGCGCGATGAATGCGTCATCCGCCGCCGTCGTCATCACTGCCACTTGACTGAAACGGGGGAAGAAAAAAAAAAATATGGCAGAGCGAGCCAGCGCTGCAGGTGCAGTGTTGCCAACTCAGCGACTTTTCAGACCCCTGACAAATCTGGCGACTTTTGGAGATTCTTACGTGAAAGCATGTATCGTTCCTACTCTGCCGTGGGGCGCCTCCCCCATCCCAACCCCGTTCTCCCGCAGGAGTCCCTCTCAGCGCTGCAGTCAGAGCCGCAGGATGTTTACCCTCAGCGTCCAGACTGCAAATGAAGCGCGCATGCGCCGAGATTGACGGCACAAATTGATCACAATAATTAAAATAGCCTGCGCTTTGTAAAGTGAAAAAAGTCGTAACATGCAACTTTTATCAAAACAAATGAACATGGCACGGAACCACCATGTTTGTTTGGTTTTAAAGTGGGGAAACGTAACGTTAGTTTCTCAGGTAGCTCATCTGATGCTTTCCTTACCGTGTTAGTAGGTTACAGACAGTGATAAGGTTGGCTACTTATTTTACTTTTAATTTCATTTGAATTAGCTTAAGCAGCGTTTATATTTTCTTTATAAATAAATTAACCTGCAAATTATGAGGGCAAGGCTTTTAAAGTTTAAATCTTCTGGCAAAGATAAAGTAAAGAAGATCCTGCAATTTATGGAAGTAAAGCAGAATAAAATCCAGCAAGATCAGTAATATGTCAATTAATTATCTGCCACATTCCCATGTAAATATCTGTCTTTGGAGGATGTGTTTTTTAGCACCCCTAGTTCTCTCATTTTTATTCCAAATACAATTTATAATTTGAAGCAACCTGTACTTGTGTGCTTGTTTGTTCTGTCTAAAATGTTTATTTTGGAATAAAGAGGTTAATATAAAAAATATTTTTTGTCCGATTCATCGATTTTTAAAATAATCGTTAGTTGCAGCCCTAGATATAAGGTGAATCAATGAACAGCTAATTTGCACGAAGATGTTTTATATCCAAATAAATTAGCAATGTTTGGATCCAGGTACGAAAAGAACTGCTAAAGTAAATAAAAGTATTTGATAATTGGAAAGGTGACTGATTAATGTTGTTGGTTTTATCTCTGGGTTGGTGCAGTGGGTAGTACTACTGCCTTGCATCAAGAAGGTTCCAGGTTTGATTCCCAGCCCGGGGTCTTTCTGCATGGAGTTTGCATGTTCTCCCTGAGCGTGTGTGGGTTCTCTCCGGGTACTCCAGTTTCCTCCCACAGTCCAAAAACATGACTGTTAGTTAAACTGGCTCCTCTAAATTCTCCTTAGGTGTGAGTGTGTGCATCAATGGATGTTTGTATCTGTGTTTCCCTGCGATGGACTGATGACCTGTCCAGGGTGGACCCCGCCTCTCGCCTGTTGACAGGTAGATTAAAGGGCTGGTTCTACTCCTGTGTGTCGCAGTGAGCTTGTCGCAGATATTTTTGATTTATGCTCAATATTGGGGCGTGGTCTGCGCCATGTTATTCTACGCCACAACGCAAGAGGTACAATCATGAACTAGCTGTCTAGATATGGCCGAGGCAGTGAGGAAATGGGGACAAGTTAATGCGAAAAAAACGGAGGGATATGAGGGTGAAAAGAGCGGGGATCCAGGTGGAAAAAGGGTCCCAGCGTTCTCGCGCACCTCGCTCTTCTAGCTGGTCCATCTTCACAAGACGTTTTCCACAATGGCGATCATCAAAACAAAACAGGGGGTAAGGAAATACGCATAGTGTAGAGCAGATGTAGATTTGACCAATCAGAGGCCTCCTGTCTGTGGTCACCTATGATTGCGTTCACTGCGACACACGCAGACGACTTGGTTTCTGAGTATAAATCAGCCTTTAGGCACCAGAACCCCTCAAGACCACAACCTGGATAAGCGTGACACTAAATGGATGGATGGGTTAATCTCTGATGGGGTGAATGTTTCAATGAGCCTTGATCTTCTTTTATTCATGCACCTCCTTTCTGTTAAGAAAGTGAATAATAAAAACATTTTATTATTCACTTTTCTTCCAGGTTAAATCCTCCATATTCAGATATTTTTGTCTTGGGTGTTTTGGTTACCATCTGGAAACAATGGGGGTCAAACGTGGCTAAGCAAACGTATAACACACTCTCACCCCAGGGGTCTAATACTCTTTATCCCACAAATCTACACTTCCAAGCATGGCGTGAAGGTCCAAACCTGCAGCACAAATTGCTCTAAAACTGAATCTAAACCAAAGCAAAGTCAAGACATTCCTGACGCCCTGATGCTACTGGAAATCATTTAACATGGTTAAATATTTAAAACCACTAATCTTTTGTGACATCTGATCAAACTTAGGGTCAGGACCTCTCTGACCTCACCGTATTTTCATTGACCGGTTTGTGTCCCTTGGTTCATTGAGCCCTGTGGCATTTGGTGCCACAGCTGTTGATGAAGGTGTAATCCTAACTAAAACTTGAGCACTGTGTGGTGTTAATGCGATGTGAGGATTAGGGGGTCTGATTTCAGAGCTCACATGAACCAATTAAATCCTCTTTCAACACAGCCAGACACATGGCCTGAAAGCCAGAAGATAAAAACTGCTTCAGAGCGGGTCTGTCTTGTACTTGAAATGTAATGAGAATAAAATTTAGTTTCTTTCCAAATATTTTCCATTTTATTTTATTTTTTTATTTATTTCTTTTTTTTTTTACACACCCATCGGTCTCTATTTAGACCCACAAATGGGACGTTTCATAGCCACTTTGGTGGAATTGCAATATCCTTATAAATGTCAGCGATTGACACACTTTGAAGGAAAAGTCCAGTTATATTAAGAATTTAAACTTCTGAAATTACTTTAAACATGACATTATTACATACTGTTCAATAAATGTTTTTTAATTACAAGTAATTTCATTTGACATCCATGTTTGTCAAGGAACACTACTGCCACCTACTGGTTAGTGACGTCACGGTGCGGTATCGGCTGTTGATCAAGTCCCAGTGCTGTATCTGGTGTTTGTCACAACGCGCTATTATCCAAGTCATCTTGAAAACATTCTTCTTCCAAATGTTGGCTACATATTACGGGTTTTTTCTCTGGCCAGAAGTTCGATGGTGGAGCCATTTTAATAGAAAGATCCTCTTGATAATAGAGTAAACTGATGTTTTTAAGAAAATGTCTGCACACTTGACCACATTTCCTTTTTACCAGAAGTCTTTTACAAAAACACAATTTTCTCCATTTCTGATGCTGAGTCTATTCAGTTCACGAAATGTAACGTCAAGTTAATTTAAGGTCCTTTAAATCTAACTATTAGCAGCCAAAGTGTAAACAAAAAAGCACCTCCAGGAACTTATTGAGCCTTTGATCGAAACAACATTTAGAAAAATAACTAATTTAGTCTGGATGCTAGCAAAATGCTAATTAAAAAACCAGCCTTGGATTCTGCCTTAAATGGCCTGCAGTGATTTTAAAAGGTGTGCTGCACACACAAATATCTCCTTTTATAGTCATTTATAGCTTTCTGTTTGGACTCCTTCATGCAGGATGCAACCTTTGTACCAACAAAGACAATTAACACCACCGACTTAACTGTTTAACCGCTTTTAAAGAAACAGTTGAGATATGAGATATCGAAAAACCATAAAAGGAGTGAGTGAACCTTAACTCTGAGCTTATTGGCCGTTTAATACAAAGATGATCTCACTACTTCGATATAAAAGAGTTGTTTCAGTTTTATTCTGGATCCAGATCTTGGTGCCTGGACTCCTTCTTGCCATAGTGCTGATGTTCCACCGTGTGTTGTCTTTGTTGATTTTAGAAGGTAAGTTTTTGATTGGCTTTTTTCTTTTAACGATACGTTTTAAACATCTGATTATCACTTCTTTTCTTGAGCTGGTGTTATCGTGAGAAGATTGTTCATATACGAACTGTCTGGTTGTAGGCAGGTAAATGAGAAATTGCGATTTTTTTTTATTTATTTTTTTTATTTTTCAAAACAAAGACATGCAGTAGGGTTTCAGTAAGACAGCATCCTTGAAGTAGATCTGACTTTATGTTGGTAATTTTAGGAGTTTTATGTTTTTTTGCTGAATATGAAACATTCTGTTATGTTATCTAATAATTTATTGCCCAAGTTGTGTCACAGTGATCTTGTATCTGCGTATTGACGATGCACCTAACCCCTTTTATTTGCATTTGATGGGTTGAACTAGATGCAAATATTTCTGTCCCTTTCCTGCTTCCCATATTTTAAATGTGAGACGAACTGATTGTAATAAAGCCTTTGTATTTGCCCTGTAAACCACAGGTTATTTGCCTATATTTTACAGGCTTTTGATGGTTACTATAACTGCTGCCCAATGGGGTGTTTTAGAGTGAGTTTGCTGGTGAAAATATAAAAATATCCATTGCTTCATTTAGCCTGAAATGTTTAGATGCCAACCAAAAAACAAGTTTTGGATTATATTGGGCTGCATCTAAAATCTCAGCTCTACCCTACTCCAGCATTTAGTCTATCCAGCAGCGCTTTTATCCAAAACACAGAGCTAACAGGGTAACAATGTTGGAGGTGTGGCAGCACTTCTCATAAAGGTATAGTGGAGGATTTTAGCAAAAAAAAGATGCACATGCACAACGCTGTACCCCGTCCTGAGAGGGAACTCCTATTAAAGGCGTGGACAGCGTGCACGAGCCTATTTCTCCTCGTGCACGCTCTGTTTAAAAGTTGCTGTTTGCATCGATCATACAAGCTTACTTCCCAAAAGATTTTCACTCCATACCACAAAAAAAGCAACTAAAGCATGGATGATTTGTGCTGACAACATATCGGGTCTATATCCATGCTAGTTGGAACTAAAAGCTGTAATATTGCATCATATTACAAATTAAAAAGTTGTTACTGTACCATGGTATGTTTTTCTGGTCCCTTCCAGGGTTTAGAGAGAGTTTAGATTGGGATGAAATGCTTCAGAAACCAGAGTCTTTGAGGGTAAACTACCCCAAAGTTTGATGTAAAAGCATTATAAGGTTGTAAATCAACAATCTTTGGATTTTGCTTTTTTTTAGTGCTGGATTTTTAGTTTCTCTGGCTACTTTATCAGGAACTCTTTTAGTTGGTTGGTTGATTTAATCTTCTGTATAATTTTTACGTCTCTGTGATGTTGCAGTTTTGAGTATTACCTGATACGGATATTGACCTGATGCCATTACAGCACGAATCATACCTTTATTACTCTTTGAGTCATTGTAATGTTAAAAAGTCTTGATCAAGAGATAGGGGGGAGTGAATTTTTTTTTTTTTTTACAACTAGATTACTGGTTGCACTTCTGATTCAGTTCACAGAACTAACCCTAACCCTAACCCTTGACACTTGCCCTACACCTAATTTTAAGCCTTGCCTTAACCCTAAAACCTAGCCATTACTCTAAAAGCTAACCCTAGTTTTCCAAGTTTTACAAACTGGCTTGGCTATGGATCTGAGAGATACCAACGAACGTGCGTGGGCCCGTGCATTGCCTTTGATCCCCTAGCCAACTGCTCGGGTCGTCGGACTGAGTGGGGGGGGGTCATCGAGAGAGTGTCTAACGCCTAACCAACCCTAACCCTTTTAAATAATTTAGTTTAGAAAAAAAACAAATCAAAAAAACTTCTAGAATCTTTATCTAAATGCTAATATATAGATAAAGATAAAAAAACAGATAAAAATATATTGAAAAACCAGCCTGTTTACACTGCAAAGACTGACCTAAGAATAGTAAAATTTCTTAAAATAAATGTATTTGCCCCGAGTTTTAGCAGGTAAATGGATGAATAAATATCACAAACTTAAACTAAGATAATAGTTGTTTTTCTCTTTTATTCTAAAATTAACTCATCACCTTAAAATGACAATAGCCTTAGCTGCCCAAAATAAGGCAAAATACAATTATTTAAAAAATAGATGAACTTATATAAAAAAATTTTAAATGTACTTTTCAGTTATTTTTTAAACAAAAATGCTTTTGAAAACCTATTATAAGTCAGCTTCAATCTAAACACATATTTGATCAAACTTTTTAGTCTACTTCTATTTACAGACTTAAACCCATGTTTTCTCTCCCATTAATGACCCACTTTTCTGTGCTGTGGTTTGGCCCCCCGGGGAAAAACAAATATGCAGAAGATGGGAGTGTGGTCCCACTTAGAGCCGCTTATCTGAGGGTTAAGTATGGGTGCGTCTCTTTTAGCTGTGGACCAGGCCGATGTGGTTTAAAGATATACAGAAAAAAGTTCTTATTTTCCAGAAATGCTTTAGTACTGCAGCAACTGGATTGATTGTTCTGATGACTCTGGAAGATTTATAGGAAAAGTTGCACAGAAATGTAATTAGAGCACAGGGTCTGAACTTATATTTTTAATGGAAAAAGAAACATTAAATTTAATGAAAAATATTGGAGATTTTTTACTTTTCTGACAAGCTTTTAGTCAAATGACAAAAACAGCCATCAGTGTTGTTTATTAAGATACACAAACACAAAGTAATGCAAATGAAAAAGTGAAATAAAAAGGAATCTGTGTAAAGTTTTCTTTTTTTTTCTGTTTTAAAAGGTAGGCAAAAGAAAATGACCATGTTGTTATATATTTTTTTTAAAACCTTAATGTGTTTAATTCACTGTGTAAGCAAAATTTACGGCTGTTGTTATGACTTGTGATGGAAGTGTTGTTCCTAAAATGTACTAGTTAAATGTTTGCAGGTTCAAATTGATAAAAAAAAAATCGGTATATCAGAGGTTTGTGTCTCTTTAAAAAAAAAGTGGGGAAAAAAGTGGACATGCGATGGAAAAATTTATATCTAGATAAATCCTTTTTTCTTAAAATATGGTGATTTCTTTTTGGATTGAGGAGGTAAAAGAGACACTTTGCCAATGGAACAAGATAATTTACATTTAAAATAAAAATATACAATTGCATTGTCTTATTTGAAGTGCACGTTATCTAATTATCTTATTTCTAGAGTAAAAATTGTTATTCCATTGGCAAACTATCTCATTTATCTCCTCAAATTAATGGTAAATAGACTTAATTTAAGAAATCTTTACTTATTTCTAGATTGTTTTTCAATCAAGAAACTTATCTATGGTTATGATAACTAAAATACTTAAAATTAAAATGTATTTATTTTTAAATGCATGTTTAAAACAATGTCCTCGTAGTTTAAAAGGATTAAGTCCTCGCCCATTTTAGCTGCTACATTTAACAATGCTAATCAGTTTTTGGCAGACTACAGAAATTCCTGAAGACGCTGATAATGGCTGCAATCAAACCAGGTTCAGAGTGGAAAAGCCTCAGCAATGCTTTGCATCGTCATGGAGATGCAGAGGCAACCTGCTGTGATGTACATGATGCTCCCTGTATGCTTTTACTTTGACATGCTAAGTGGTTGCCAGAGATGGCAAAAGTAGTCACTTTCCGTACTTGAGTAAAAGTACA
>NW_015151512.1:17276-22937 GCF_000732505.1 Cyprinodon variegatus
TAAAGTAAAAATATCAGAAAAATCTACTTGAGTACAGTAACAAAGTATTTGTACTTCGTTACTTCCCATCTCTGGTGGTTGCCAGGGTAACGAAAGCTATAAATCAGAGGGGGAGTTAATCTCGTCGCAGTATATTAGTTAAGTTTGTCATTGAAGATAAGACCAACATGTCAACGATGAAATGTTTGCCATACTGGTGCTGATTGAGGATGTAATGCGGCAGATGTTCAAACCGTAACCCTCTGTTCTGCTAGAAGGTCC
Organism: Cyprinodon variegatus; assembly: GCF_000732505.1. Lineage (NCBI taxonomy): Eukaryota > Metazoa > Chordata > Actinopteri > Cyprinodontiformes > Cyprinodontidae > Cyprinodon > Cyprinodon variegatus. The sequence continues at coordinate 17,538 of NW_015151512.1, forward strand.
GCTAAAAAAATTAGATTAAGCATTTAATTTAATTTAACCAATAAAGTAGGAGAAAGATGCTTATTATAATTTTTTTTAAATTTAATTTGATTTGAAAACATCAAATACAAATCACCAGCAGTGTGTTGTTTTTTTTTAAAACAAAGATTACAGAACGAACCATACATGGATGTGGTTTTTCTTTTTGTTTCCCAAATGGATTCCCAGGAAGTCTGAAATGTAATTGTATTTATATATTTAACCCTATTAAATCAATAGCTTTTTGTACCAGCTGTAAATGATAGATTATTCCTATTTTGTTATTTATTTAATTTAATATGGTAAAGAAAAATAAAAGAAGGAACGGTTCTGCATTTTTGTTTATTAATTTATCTAATTAAAATCAGAAAGATTCTTCCCTCATATTTTCATTGTTGGTTTTTTATTAAAAACCCAAGGATACATGGATTGGCTTTCAATATTATTATTATTTTTAACTAATGATATGACCAGAAACTTCTCTCTGATAACCTATAAGGTGTTGCATACACACTGTTTGTGTACACTAGTTTTAAAGGTATGGTGGAGGATGTTCTTTTTACGGGTGGATCATCAAAATAATTGGTCCTCCTAATTGTCAATCATTCTGGGGACATGTTTAGGTAAAGCCGTCCTACGTGCTCGTCCCCGTTTCACTTACCAACGGTGAGTCTGACATAGTGGAAAAATTGCAAATCTGCTTTGGGAAGGTAAGCTTGTATAAGCGATAAAAACAGCAGCTTTTAAACAGAGCGTGCACGAGGAGAAATGGTCTCGTGCACGCTCTCACACACATTTAATTGGCTGAGTGGGTACAGGGTTGTGCATGTGCATTTTTATTTTTTAAGTGGAGAGGGCGGTTCTTTTTAAAAAATTGCGAAAATCCCCCATTATATCAATTTATTTTCTTTTTCTTATGGCTTTACTAAAAGGTTCAATTGTATTTTTAACAATTTTTGTAATTATGGCTCCAGTCTGTTGTTGTAGCAAAAGTCCAGAATAATAGATTAAATAAAATTACAGCAGGCTTAGAGGATTTTAAAGCAGCAGGAAGGGTTCCTTCTTTATTTATATGCAATTAACTAACAAGCATCTCCTTCAGTATCACTAGGCGTGTTTACACGGACATGAGTACAGAGAATAAAAAGCTGATGCAATAAAAACACGCCATCTAAATGCACTAATCAGAAGATTGGGATCAGCTTTGGCTCAATCAGAAAGAAAATGTTCAGGTTCATTCTGGGCGCTCAGAACCAACCTTGAAAAAAACCCACTTTTTTCAGGGGTTTTCCAGTGAGAACAGTCTGCGAACATCAGAGTCCCTCTATTCTGATTATAGCCTGGTACAATAGATCAGACATGATCAAATTGTTTGATTTTTAACCCCGTATAAGAATTTAGTATTCATAGTATATTAATGACTGAAGCGGATGTTAGATATTACAGTTGCATTTATCTGGTAAACCTGTTTGCACGCTGCTTTTCTTTTCACACTTGCATCGTTGACATTTAAGCATTTCCTTCTTCTCAGGATAAATCAGGACGGCAGCAGAAGCACGTCTCTTTGCCAAATGATGAACTCTCTGCAGACGTGTTTAAATTCCAGGAATTTCATAACCTCGGCAATGTGACTGTAATATTTCAAGTTTGTTTCAGTTTTCCCTTCCTGTTCCTGCTTGCAGCTCTGTGTCACTGTATTTTTCCTCTCACTGGGAAATGTTGTTGGTCTGTGGAGGAACTTGTTGACCCAGCTTTGCCTTTCCTCTTGGAGCTCTGAAAAACAATCCACAGGCTGTCGGGTTTATGCAACAGTTCAGAATAGCTGTTAGTGGTTAACCGGTAATGGAAATCTTTTGTCAAGTGTCTTAAATTTTAATATCTGTAATGTTTACTAAATGATGAGGATATTTAAGTCGAGCTGTCCTGTTTCCAATCAATCAGCAGAACAGTTTTTGAGTTTTTGATCAGGATACAGACCAGCAGCAGGTCAATAATATTGCATATTAGTAGCAGTAATAATAATAATAATAATAGACCCCCGATTTAAACTGCAGACTCCACAGCAAATCTGCAGCAATCAGAAGGAGCAGCAGCAAGCAGACAGTCATCTGGGTAGAATTTGACTATATATTTTGCTTTTGCTGGACATCTTTGGCAGATTGCAGCCAATTTACAAAAATCACACGGAATGCTTCAACAGGAAGCCTAAAAGTGCCAAGTTATGTGGTTTGACATTTTTCATATTTATATGCAACTAGTTCACTCTGTTCACATGGAAAGTTTGTCTTAAGAAATTGTTGTGTCCTGCTTGTGTAATATTAGTTATTTTTGCGTTATGTACTTTGTTTTTGCTCAGAATCTTAGAAAATAAAGCCCTCGGTTTATATTTACAATGACAAATAAGATAAAATGTGCAGTGGGTAAACAAGGATGTAGCCTACTGTGGCTAAGTGAGTTAGCACCTCCAAGCAAAATGATTAAGAAAAGTCCCAGATCCTGAAGGAATAAAATCAAGAAAACATTGATTCCATGAGTGATAAGATTGACGTGGAGCAGGGAAGACTGGCTGTTTCTCAATTCACTAGAATGCGGGAAAAGACTTGTGTCCTCGCCAAGTATATTCTAGAGAAGAACACAGGAAAGAATGGACTTGGGGAGAACAGGAGCATGCAGAATAAATATGGGTCAATTGGAACAGAAGCGTACTTGTGATGTCACCACAGGCTCGGCTCGTCTGGAGCTGCATTTCACCTACTGTTATTAATATCCATCCATTTTCTGACACAACTCCCAAGTGGGGTTGCAAGGGGTGCTGGTGCCTATTTCCAGCTGTCAATGGGCAAGAGGTGGGGTCCACACTGGACAGGTCGCCAGTCCATCACAGAGACAAACAACCATTCACACACACACTCACACCTAAGGAGAATTTAGAGAAGCCAATTAACCTAACAGTCATGTTTTTGGACTTTGGGAGGAAGCCAGAGTACCAAGAGAGAACCCACACATGCACAGAGAGAACATGCAAACTGCATGCAGAAAGACCCCGGGCTGGGAAACAAACCTGGAACCTTGTTGCTGCAAGGCAGCAGTGCTACCCACTGCGCCATTGAGCAGCCAGGTCCATTATTAATAGTCTCTAGATCAGTGGTCTCCAACCCTGGTCCTCAAGATCTACTGTCCTACAGATTTTAGATGCATCCCTGCTTCAACACAGCTGAATCAAATGATTGATTACCTTTTCAAGCCATTCATTTAATTAAGCTCTGTTGAAGCAGGGATGCATCTAAAATCTGTAGGACAGTAGATCTTGAGGACCAGGGTTGGAGACCACTGCTCTAGATAATACTAAATCCTGACTTTTTTCATTTAGTTGGGGCATAAGGATTAACATAGACAGTTAAAAACAAATGAACATTTTCCCAAATAAAACAAAAAAGAAACTCCATCAGAGCCAGCGGTCCTTCACACACGGCGCTGTAGAGAGAGATCCTGCTGCGGATGGGCAAACAAAAATCAGCCCTGCCTGCAGTTAGCCTCGGAGGTCCGCTTGTTGCCGCGGTCCTCTCAACATCAGAACTTATTTTGAAATTACGCACTAAATCAGTAAATGGGCCATAGAGTGATTCTCAATCAGCATAATATTCTCACCTCAAATGGTCTTAAAAAGTACCTTTATAGAACAGCGGCAACAGAAAAGAGAACTTTTAACTTAATACTCTGAGCTGCTGCAGTGCATGCTGGGACTGCTGTCAATCTCAACGGACAAGTCTGCTCTGATGCATGCTGGGTAAAGAGGGAGGGGTGAGAACAACATCCGGGGACTTTGTCCGTTCTCGGTCTGCTGTTCTTGCGAATTAAAGTACGGTAAAAAGGCTGAGGCTGATGACGTTTAATGAGCACATGAGAACGCACAAGTACACACATAGAGAAACTGGCTGTATGAATGTTGGTGTTCACTGAAGCAGGAGCTAAAGCTGCGTCCCTGCTTGATGTTCTGATTGGAGTTCTGGGGAGGATTTACCAGAACTTAGAGTTGCTGTAGATTGGTTTGTTTAATTAATATTGGATGGTCTTCGTCTATTCTAAGCCATCGCTTTGCTGCAAGGCAAAACTTTAGAATTCACTAAAAATCGCTTCAATGTTTTAATATGACTTGTTGATTATTAGCCTTGAATAATCAGCCTTTCTCATCCAGTCGTGTCTCTTCATGCTGTTAAAAAGGGTGAAGCTGGAGCACATTGCTTTATTTTCACAGTGAATCCTTGTCTACATTTAACAGTATTTTCCAAGGCACCCTAATCATAATCATCTCTCTGCTTTGGTCAACATGTTCTGATCAATCTCTGCTGAAGATTATTGAACATTTAAGATGGTTATTAATTTGGGATAACCGGGTTGTGTCTTTCTGTAAAACATAAAAGCTTATACTGAACGTATTTTTTTAATCCTCTGTATAAAAATAAACAAAAATGAACCTAAAAAGAAAATGTGAAATTTTTTTTTAACCACTAACCCTCTTTGTTACTCCAGGATAAGGTTTTAAGATAAACTGGTGCCGCTATGATGTTGAATCTAATTTGTAAACTAAATGAAAGACGTGTCATAGCTTAGGCCTTATACTCGGCCGCTGCCCTGCTGGAGAAATTAGACAATATGATAGAAATGTCTCTTTGTTTGTGATCCAGGGAAACAATTTTCCTGCTCCATTTGTCATCCCTAGGCTCCAGCTGGTTGTGCCAGTTTAAAACTGCTCTCTGAGCCACTGTATAAAACCTGCAGGGCTGCTTCTTTCGTTGTCGAATCTTTGTTTTTATTCATTTATTGTAATCTTGACCGCAGCAAGTTTTTGGTTCCATGTAAAGCAGGCTGAGATGCTTTCCTTTAGCCATCAGGGATTTGGCCTGCTGCTGAGCTTTCTGCTGCCATACCAGCTTTTCCTGAAAGAGGAGTGAAACAGGAAACTGTGATTTGAAATGATGTAAGACCGAAGACCTGGTTCAGTAAACATGGATCAAACAGAATCCCGACAATTGGTTTTCATCACAAAGTGGTTTTAGGTTGAACAGTGAAGAAAGAGTTGCTTCAGATTACGGATTTACTGGATTAGGGAGGATTAGAGCATTGTGCAAAAAGACGAGTTCATTTTATTGTGTTTTAACAATGAAATGACTCATTTTCAATTTTGTAACTTGTTTTTTCTTGCATCAATCAAAGTAACGCTTGCATAAAATGGAATATTAAATAAGCTGTTATTTATCAGAAGTTGTTTTTAAAGGAGACACCGCTACAGAATCAAATACAACATTTTCTCTATTACATAAACCTTAGAACTAGGGATGCACGATATTGGGATTTTGGCCGATATGCCGATATGCCGATATG
>NW_015151512.1:24700-29848 GCF_000732505.1 Cyprinodon variegatus
CATTTTAGAGTCTCTACACTTTATTTAACGATTAATTTATTACTAAATTAGTTGACGATTATTTCAATAATGGATTAAACCGATTAATTGTTTCAGACCCCCTGGGAGTTTTCCAGGAAACTAGTTATAAGGGGAAAAGCTGCATGGAGTATAAAAGTTGCAGACGTTGTCCACGGGTCTTATTTCCTCTTGGAACGTAGATGCATCAAATTTACTGAGCTGCTTTAAGTGGTTGTTTGGTCTTATTGACTAGAAGCTCAAAGAAATGAGCAGAACTGCATTGTAAACTTCCTTGTTTTCGTTTTCCTGATATTTTAAAGCATGCTAGTTATCGACAGGCTAAACTACTTTGTGCACAATTTACTCAGTTTTGATTGTGTTTTAGGTTATAATAAAATGTCTTGCATAATAGAAATGCATAAAAATTCTGATACTAAAGTCATATGACAAAACTAGTAATAACTATACAAGATTAGAGTTGTATCATTAAGAGATTAAACTAATAATATTACCAGAATAAACTCAAAGATTAAAGTTTCACCTGGAAAAATAGTTGTACTGTCATCTTAAAAACAAAACTAACATTACCAGTTTAAAAAACAAAAAGTAACGTCACCATGAGGACAAAGGCTGTAATGTTACCAAAAGAAAGATGTTTCACTTTACTCGGGGGGGGGGGCACAAAAGAAGAGAATATCATATTATAAAGTTAAAGAATTGGCCTTTAATTTAAACTCTTACAAGCAGAAAGAAATTTACTGTTACAAGTTAAATTCTGTTAAAAAAAACCAACCTTAGTCTATCTGATTATTAATCGATTCATTGAAAAAAATAGACAGATTAATCGATTAGCTAAATATTGACCAGCTGTAGCCCAATCCTCCAGGTAAATGGAAATCAGGTAAAAATAAAGATAAAATAATTTTATATCCCTCCCATGTTTAAACAACCGGACCAACTTTCAGAGAACCCAATTCTGTGTTTCCACCTCCATGTATTTAAATTGGTCTTAGTTGAGCAGGAAATTGGATTTTTGTGTTTTTAAAGCAGCTTAAATGATTTATAAAAGCTAACAGTTTGTGTAAATTATTAAAGCATTGCCTTCCCGTGTGAATACATAGAGGTGAGTTAGTCCTTCGGGCAAAAACAGGCTCTTATTTTCATGCAGAAAACACTGTGGACCTTAACATGTCTGACCCCGTTTCAGAGAACGGGATCAACTGAGGAAAAAAAAAAAAGTCAAAGGAGATAATGCATTTAAGCACTTCCTGCAGAGAACATCCAGAATCCTCCCATATGTTGCTCAATAAACAAAACAGAAAAAGTCTCCAAGGTTATGATCCTTCCCATACCCTTCCAGCCCATGAATGCAAATAATCCTGGGCGGGTTCTACTTGAATCAGTGTGTTGCTCACATCAAAATCCTTAAAGCTATAACATGCACATTTTTTTGTGTGTTTTTTTGGGGGTTTTTTTGCATTTGCAAAACTTGAGGATTGTGATAACTCCTGAGCTTTGAGGTTAGAATTGATGCACAGCTTTCAGTGGGTGTTCAGGAAAACTATGTGGAAGCCGTCTATCTGGGCTGGACGTGAGGTGACATGAAAGGTCTGAGGCGTGTCGGTTTGTTTGGAGAGTAATTGTAACTGAGACGCTGCTGTTGCTGCCAAACTGTTAGGAAGCTGAGACCTGAGAGCCCCTCTGGGCTACTCAAGAACTCAAAGAGAAAGCGTGGCTTTGTCTCTGATCACTGCAGAATAAAAGGCCTAACCAGGTGTTGTTCTCCAGCTGCACTCAAAATCCACCCCAACAGGAGCTGGACATACTTTCTGATCACAGCTCTGTTGAGTTTAATGATGTAAACAAGCGTTTAAGTTTCTGTGTTTGCGTCAGAGAGAAACTCGGCTCCTTTAAGCAGCTTCCTCGGCTGTAAAAGAATATTGCAGAGAGGCTTCCAGTAAATGTGACCTGGTGCTCACCTCTAAGTGAGACGTTATTCAGGAAATGTTTGGCTGCAGCGTTGGATCGTTCGTGTTTGCTGTTGGGTGGAGTTTGGAATGGGAACTACTCCGTTCTTATAGGTTCCAACTGGGGCCTGGAAAAGTTTGATAGAATTATGAAGTTTCTCTTTATTTTTTATCCAGGTCTGGATAAGTAAGGAGAATAAATAAGCAAATATAGAGAGATGTTAGTTTAAAGACTTCATTTTTTTTCCCAAAATAAAATAAATGATCCAGGTTTATTGCCTAGATGCTTTAAAGATTTTCCCATATCCATGATGGACCAGGAAGAGGAAGATCTCTCCTGTTTTTCATATGAATTACCTGTTTTCCACTGAAGGGACAAAGCACAAAGTCTTCTTATTAAATATTTCTCATTAACCGGCTATATTTAGCGCCTCAGCAACTTGCCACTGGTGTAAAATTATGGATGTGTGACTGTGAAAAGCATTATTTTTCTTCCTGTATTCAAGCATTGTTTGAGCTTCTCCCATGACTGCTCAGCTGAGCTCCACTAAAAGGACAAATCCGTCCTAATCCTGTCAGGCATTCAATGGAGCTGCCGCATAAAAGAAAAAAATGGGTTGCAAAGAAAAATATGTCTGTAATAACTACAGTTTTATAATGTGCAGTGCTTTTTGCTGTTGGTTTTGGGTCATAATGATGATTATAACATCAATGCAATGAACTGTGGCTGTTTATCACTTTGAGCCACAGAACATTTCTTTAATATTTAGATTTCACCTTTTTCCTGTTAGTTTCTGGATGGCATCTGTCTTGATTCATAAAACAAATGAAGCTAATCTCCTACTGATTAAAAACCCTCTCTGTTTTGTATTTCTGCATTTAAATTTGTATAATAAATATAACAATCTTAAATTGATTAAAAAAAATGTATTTACCCTTAATATGAGAAGGTAGATCAGATGATCTGCCAATGGAATCAGTATATTTACTCTTAAAATAAGATACTTGGATATGATGCATTTGAAATAAGAGACTGTAGTCGTTGTTTTTTCTTATTTTAAATGTTAATCGTCTTATTCCTCTGGCATAGTGTCTCAATTACCTCCTCAATTCAGGAAAAGAGAAGCAAAAATTGGTTTAGATTTACATTTTTTTGCAGTGTTAGATGCATATTTGATTGTTGATTTTTGTTTGGGAAACTCTCCCAATTATCTTCATGTAAACAAGTAAATGCCAAGCTGCCATGGGTTCAACAGAGAAGTTTATTTAGATGTATTTTTACATAATAGGACTGGCCAAGTAACTTCATTTATATGATAGCTATTTTACAAACTAGTTTTCAAATCACAGAGGCGCCCATTTTTGGTCACATTAGATCTAACAGGACTAATAAATTATCAGGTGGCGGTAGTACATCACACAGAAGGGAAGAGAGGGTTGCAGCTGGTGGGTATGCTAGTAGAAGTTAACATATCTGCTAGGAAGTTTGTATGTCGTTGGCATGAACACGTCACACTCACCCTATGATGGGGATGAAGTCTGGAGCAGAACTGATGGTTTCCTCCTGTGAACCCCTTTTATACCAAAACGCTGCCAATACGCTATTATACAGTAGCTGGAAGTTAGAAACACGTTGAGCGGTCGTCTGGAACACGTCGGATACGTTGACGTGCGTTGGACATAAGTCCTTGATAAGTTACGCATAAGTTATGCACAAGTTACTCATAGGTTGTGGATAAGCTGGACATCACAACTTATGAGAAACTTACACTTAACATCAACAATCAAATAACTTACCTCTAACGTAACGCCCATGTATGAGCATACACTGGCATACTTTGGGAAATTTTGAGCATGTTAAAAATTATCAACATACTTGCAGTATATGGACATGTGCCAGCGTGTTTCTGCGTACTTCAGCGTACTCATAACTTGTACAAAACTTACCCATATCTTATCCAATGGATGCCAGCGTTTTTGCGAGGTTTTCCATACATCAGCCATACACCGGTCTAAATCGTTAAGGTGTGAAAGGCTCTTTAGCTAAAAGTTGTTGTTAGGCGGCAAAGCAGATCTGACCCTTACTTGTTCAGACATATTATGGTTCTCGGATGTAGGATTTGATCTAGAGGGGTGGATTTGTCCTCGTCTTTACAAGGATCTCAATGGCTTCTTGGTCTGATGGTCCATTTGTCTGCTTAACAGTCTAAGACATAGAGGCTATTTCTTATGGTCAGGTCAGTTGTAGGGTATCTACTTTGTTTTGCAAACTGCAAACATCAAGCCTATATCTTTTGGGTTGGTCATTTATTGTTTGCATTGAAAGCTTTTGAATTTTAAAAACAGTATGGAGTTACATGTAAAACAAGGTTTACTATTTAGCAGAAGGTAGTTCTCATATTTCCATAGTTTCCATTAAACCCCATTTGTTCCAATGTCACTTTCTTTGTATTCTCCCTAAATTCTTTGTTTTTATTTTTCTTCTTGTAGAGACATTTCAGCATGGAGGTGTGGAAAAGCTAGAACTTCAGTCCTGAAGGTGTGGATCTATCAGGAGACGGAGAACGCAAAGCTTTCAAGGAGTGTGGACTCGTTTACAGTCGCAGGAGATGGGTGAGACGGAGGATGAGCGAACGGCTCAGGCCAGTCAGCTCTTTGAGAACTTCGTCCAGGCCTCGACATGTAAAGGAACCCTGCAGGCCTTCAGCATCCTCTGCAGGCAGCTCCAGCTGGATCCTTTGGACCACTGCAACTTCTACAGTTCCCTTAAGGCGGCCGTCAGCTCCTGGAAAGTCAAAGCCTTGTGGACAAAATTGGACAAACGGGCAGAGCAGAAAGTTTACAATCAGAATAAAGCCTGCACAGGAACAAGGGTAAGACCATCTTCCTGAGGAATGTTCAGAAACTCTTCTTTTTTCTTTAAGTTTGATTTGGGGTAAAATAGCTCTGCAGTGGAGGATTTTTTAAGGTTTCAGTAACCTTATAGAGCAAGGTAATAACATTCTCTAACCAAAACTAGTAAGAACCAGAGCAACCAGAGCCAGTTAGAACCAGAGCAACCGGAACTAGTAAGAACCAGATAAACTAGAACTAGTAAGAACCAGAGCAACTAGACCCAGTAAGAACCAGATAAACTAGAACTAGTAAGAACCAGAGCAACTAGACCCAGTAAGAACCAGAT
>NW_015151512.1:29858-39887 GCF_000732505.1 Cyprinodon variegatus
CCTGAACTAGTAAGAACCAGATAAACTAGAACTAGTAAGAACCAGAGCAACCAGAACTAGGAAGAACCAAAGCAACCTGAACTAGTAAGAACCAGATAAACTAGAACTAGTAAGAACCAGAGCAACCAGAACTAGGAAGAACCAAAGCAACCTGAACTAGTAAGAACCAGATAAACTAGAACTAGTAAGAACCAGAGCAACCAGAGCCACGAGCAACCAGAGCCAGTTAGAACCAGATAAACTAGAACTATTAAGACCCAAAAAAACTAGAACTAGTAACAACCAGATAAACTAGAGCAACCAGAACCACCAGAACCAGAGCAACTACAATCATAAAAGAATTAGAGAAACCAGAACCACCTGTTTAAAAGCAACTAGAACCGACAAAAACAAAGAGTAAAAATATGCCTTCCAATGGGTACCACAACCAAAGCAAAGCATATGAAGCTCTGGCAGATAGCACCAGCTTCAAGCTTTTTTAACCTTTGATTAATTCAGAGCATCATTGATCCGGATTTCTATATTCAAATAACTCATTAGTAGAGAAGTTAAAAAAAAACCCAGTTTATTTCAGCAGTGTTTCTGGTTCTTTTTACCCTTGGGTCACAGCTTCCTGCAAGTTTTAGATGTTTCCCTGATCAAACACACCTGACGCAAAGAATGAACAGCATCAACAGCTTGGCATCAGGTTCTGCAGGCTCAGTGTATGCAGGTAGACTGGCTGCAAGCAACAGGAACTGCAACAACAACAAAAAAGTTTATGGTAGAAAACAAGCAATGAAATATAGTAAATTTAACTCTGATAAATAACTTATAATAAGGCTAAAAGAACAAAATCTCTGGGTAAATCATGTCCTGCATTCTTGTCTGACCACGTATGTACGTTTTAGTGAGCACTTACTGCACTGTGTTGGAAAAACTTCATATCTCAAGGAAAAGATAAGAGGCGACAGGAGGGGGGGGGGGGGGGGGATAGCCCAGAATCTTGCAGAGCGCAGATTAAGGCAAAGGGTTGGGCCGAGAGGGCCAGCCAAAAATAACAGCTCAGCTATTATTCCAGACATTTTTTATGGAGATATGGCTATCTGGAGGAAGATGGTGGACTCGCAGCAAGGCGGATGTTCTCTGTAACAAAATCCTAAACCCAAACGAAGGAACCGCTTTTTTTCTTTATTTCCTGCGACATGGTTGTCTCCATATTTGGGTGTTTAAAGTGCTGCAGGCTTCATGTGCATCAATAATGCCTCACAAAAAACGGAAACTTTGCAATCTAAAATAAACTTTCTTAGGACTGAAAATAAGATGTTCATTTTTCACTGGAAATCACAAAATAAGCCTTTTTTTCTCAACATAATGCGTCTTTTTGTTACACTTTATTAAACACAGTGTGACACTCGTTATGTCTTTATTGCTGTTTGGGAAAAAACAGTTAACAGTTAAAACTGTTAACTAGAAAAAGGTTAAATCATTGTGCACTAAGGAAAAGGTGTACTAACTCTGCTGAGTGAAATAATAATTCAATTCAGTTTATTTATATAGCGCCAATTCACAACACATGTCATCTGAAGGCGCTTTACAGAGATAATTCAACCAGATCATACAGTCAGATTGACTCAAAGTTTTCTATCTAAGAAAAACCAGTTAATTGCATCAAGTCATTGACTTAAATGCTATCCCCCACACTAAGCATCCATGTAGTGACAGTGGAGAGGAAAAACTCCCTTTTAAAAGGAGGAAACCTCCAGCAGAACGAGGCTCAGTGTGAGCGGCCATCTGCTGAGGCCCACTGGGGTTCAAGGAGACAGAAGGAGTTTCAGAGATACAAAAAACTGTAAAAGGCTGCCTGTCCCAGAAATACAAAGCCAGGCAGACGAGCTCCGAGCCAGCTTCCATGCCAGAGGATGAAGAGAGGACATCCAGTTAGTCACAGTCAGAGAAACAGGACTACACTGTAAAAACTCCAGGATGGTGTCACAGTCAAACAGGAACAGACGAGGCGAAGCTACTATGAGGAAAAAGCAGAGAGCATAAAGTTAGAGATTGAACTAACAGATTCTGAAGAGTGGGAGAATAGAGATAGAATAATGAAAAAGGGGTCCCTATGTCCTCCAGCAGTCTAAGCCTATAGCAGCAGAACTGGTAGTTGGTTCCACAGGAGAGGAGCCTGATAACTAAAAGATCTGCCTCCCATTCTACTTTTAGAAATTCTAGGAACCACTAGTAAACCTGCAGATTGAGAGCGAAGTGCTCTGTTAGGAACATAAGGAACAATCAGATCTCTCATATAAGATGGAGCTTGGCCATATGAGGCGTAATATGTGAGAAGGAGGATTTTAAATTATATTCTGGATTTAACAGGAAGCCAATGAAGATATAAAGAGATTATAGGAAGAGATACTAGAGAAAGAGATAACATTTTCTGTCAATCTGTTTTGCAAGTTTAGATTTGTTCTTTACAGCCAAAGTTCCTGCAGATTTACATTCTAGATTTCTTGATTTCCAGCAGTTTGAAATGCAAATCCAGAGGTTTATCCTCACACTGATGGCAAAAAAGAAATACCTAAGAACTCAAATATATCCAGAAAACACCACAAAATAGGAATTAAAACAATAAAACAGTTTTCTCTAATTCCTTTGAATATTTTACCATTTTAATATACATATTTTTAAATAAGAGGTCCAGGTTATGCAGAATTCACATTATAAGCATTTTGTAACAGTTGAATGTGTCCTGCAGCCTGTATATGAAGTTTATCCTCATTGCTTTTCTCCACCTTTTGGGTAATACGTGTTGAAAATACTCTGTTTGAAAATCATTCCCTTATGATGTCATAAGAATGGAAAAAGGTATCCAGAGTGGTCAGTAGCAGCCCATTGGTCAAGCTACAGCCTTCATTATATGTGTTATTCCTCCTCTGACTGGTTGTCATGGTAGCGTGTTTGGGGGGGGGGCGCGGCCTTCGGGAGGACAGTGTGCGGGAAGCTAAAACAGGTTTACCAGAGGAGTGCTGATAAGGAGGAGCAGACATACTGTCTGCTCAACCTGAGAGAAATGACAAAAATATGCTCTGGGGACATAATTGTGCATAATATTTTATTTTCAAATGTAGAATAATATGGAACCTTTAAGTTCTGGAGGGTCATTGAATTTTAAGGCAGTTTTAGTTTGTTGTGTAATTTGCATAAACAAGTCTGTAAGAAGTAATGAAATAAAATTAAGTGAATTTCATGGGTGAAACTGCTATAAGCATGATCAAAAGTTAAAATAACTGCTAATCTTTTTAAAGTTACATCCTGTCTGATGCACTTTGTAGGCAGAGCTGTTCTATTAAAGAGGAACGAAGCAGAAATAAGATTTTCAGCATTAGTCCTTTAATCCTGGAGATGTTCTTCAGGTGATAGAAGGTCGACTTAGTTCCTGTCTTTATGAGCCTCTGAAGGTTCAGGTCTGAGTCCATCACTACACCCAGATATGCTGCTTTTTAGCTGGACTGACTGAAGCTGGGTGCCAACTTTTAAATATTTTGGTCCAAAATATATTATTTTATTATTGTTTTAATTCAGCTGAAAAAAGTTTTTGGCACATCCATGGAAATTTATTTATTTTCTAAGCATGACTATGAACACTGGTGAGGTACAGCTCTGGTGCACTTTTTCAGTTGATATTCAAAGGTTTAAATTTTAAAATGTAAGGTTAAAACTGCAGCAAAGGCTGCATTTTAACCTGTGGATATAAATAGGAAGTGTTTATATCTACAGCCTCTTCTGACAACAGAACATTCTACCTCGCAGATTCTCTCTGATTTCACGTCTTCCATTCCTTCCAGTGTCTGATCATCGGCAGCGGGCCCTGCGGTCTGCGGACGGCCATCGAGTTGGCTCTGCTGGGCTGCAAAGTGGTGGTGATCGAGAAGAGGGACACCTTCTCCAGAAACAACGTGCTCCACCTCTGGCCCTACACCATCCACGACCTCAGGGCGCTGGGGGCCAAGAAGTTCTATGGGAAGTTCTGCGCCGGTGCCATCGACCATATCAGTGAGCGTTCTCTCTGCTGTTTTTGTACTTTAGGGCCATCAATACAGGTTTCCACATGAGATATATGTAATCAACAATATAGTAATGGAATTTTTTTTTTCCTATGCTTTGATTTGTTCCGCTCACCTTTGCTGCTAAAGTCTGCTCTACTTGGTGTGAGTTTGACATCACAAAGGAAATGTGCTTCCAGACACATTTAATCAAGTTTCCCTCTCGGTTCTCTTAGGTGTTTGTTTTGTCTTTTATCTTACCTTCTAGGTCGGATATTTTATAACAGATTTTAAGCTACAATAGTTATTTTTGAAGGAGCCACAGCTATGATGAAAGGGTTTAAATCAGCAGGCTTGAGCTCCCGTCCTAAAGGAGGACAACACTGCTTTCAGCTCCACCCATCCTACAAATGCCCCTAGGGGCCCACGGTGGTACTGCATGGGGGTCACAGAAGTTTTGGTTGATAAAATTTTTTGTTTATATTCCCCCTTGCAGTTTTTTTCCACTAATTAAATGTCTTTAAATCCATATTAACATGAATTTAACACACTGTAGTAAATGGATAAATGAAAGCAGAAGATGTCTTTCATCATCAATGCTCACATTCAGAGACACACAGGAGCTCTTTCAAGCTGGACACCGTTTCATTCACAACACCTGTCCCATCAACCAGGAATCAGAATCAGAAATACTTTAATAATCCCAGAGAGAAATTACTTTACATGACTCCATCTTTAATAGAGTGACTGTAGGACCAGTTTGATAGAACACTTTCATACAATATATATATAATTAGGGGGTCCCCGCTCCATCTCGCCATCAGTTTGGGGGACCTTGGCCTGGACCCTTGGTTTACAGGCTTTCCTGTCTCTGTTGAATAAAGGTATCCCCACAGCATGATGCTGCCACCGCAGTGTTTCCCCAAGAGAATTGTACAGTGTCAGTTTTCCACCACACAGCACCTGCATGCAGGCTGAAAGCTTTGTGCAGGATCCTCCTCAGAACATCGACCTAAAATAAAAGCTTCTTTTATTAATGGATTCCTTCTTGCGCTGTTAGATAAATGTCAGATGTGTGTTTCCTGCACATCAAACAGCTGGTCATCAACAGACTCTTCCACCTAAGCTGTTCCTCCGAGTTAACTCCTTCAGAGTTGCTACTTTAATGACGGCTGCTCAAATTTGCATTCAGATATAATCTGACCCTGTTTCTGATTAACTCTTTCTCCTGTCTGCTGCGTTTGTTTTTGACTTGATGTTTTTTCTTTAATGTTCTCTGTGAGACCCTCACAGAACAGCTGAATTAATTACAACGGCAAACTTCTGAAGGCTCTTTTTAGGACTGGGGTTAATGTTAACTATTAGTTTTAAGATGGCTAAATAAAAATACACTCCACATTTTGCAGATTGTATTCATAAAATGTAAACTAGGTTTTATTCCACGTAAGAATTTTGCACTTCTTTGTGTGAGCCAATCACTATAAATGAAACACATTGAGGCTGGTGATTGTTACGGAGCTAAACGAGGCCTTCTCTCAGAGCTGTTTCTACCCCGCCAGGTATTCGCCAGCTGCAGCTGATGCTGCTGAAAGTCAGCCTCATCCTGGGAGTGGAGATTCATGTCAACGTGGAGTTTGTTCAACTGCTGGAGCCTCCAGAGCAGCAAAATGAAGATGGTGAGTCAGAGAAGTTGGATCTGCCCACTCTGTGTTGGTTCTAGACCAGTTTTACCAGAGGGCAGGGTAGTTTTTTTAATTTGTTTTATTTTATAGAGGGCACAGAGTAATAGAAGAAAACATTAAAATAATTACTTATATACAGTATATGGGACAGTTATTAAAAATATGTAATTTTACTGGATGGAACCCGATTGGTCGACCTGTACACAGGTAATCGGTGGAAAGACGATCCGAGCGGATTAGCTCTGGTTTAGCTGCCTGACAGCTACGGCTAGCTGATTAAAAAACAAAGCATGTCCGGTAATTAGAAAACAGGGAGATCCAAAGATAGAATAGAAAAAAATAAATCAGTTTATTGGCCCACAATGGGGAGATTCTGGTGTTCACAGCAGCAAAAAGATTATAGAAAAAATTGTCACACAAATGTGAACCTTAGAAAAATGTATAAGAATAACATAATAGTGAACAGTTAAAAGATAAACAATAAAACACTGTACTGTAAAGTGTTTTAACAATATAAAACTGTTCACCTGGAGAATAAATAACCATTATACAGCTATGGACATTTTTACAGTAATGGATATTTGAAAAAAGCAGCAACATCAGAGATGTGCAAAATGACAGCAGCATGTTAATTAACTGACTAAGGTAGAATCTGTGCAAAAATCAGCATGAATGTAACAACTTATTGAGGTTGTTGGGAGCAATGGTAGTTATAGAGGCTGGTAGGAAGGATCTGTGATAACGCTCCCTGGTGCATTTAGGTGCAGCAGTCTGTCACTGAAGGAGCTCTCCAGTTCTGCAACAGCTTCATGCATGGGCTGGGAGACATTATGCAACAGAGATGTTAATTTAGTTAGGATCCTTTTGTTTCCAACCTCTTGCACTGAGTCCAGAGGGCATCCAATCACAGAGCTGGCCTTACTGATCAGCTGATCCAGCCGCTTTCTCTCAGCTACAGATAAGCCACTGCTCCAACAGACAGTTTCATATAAAATAGCTGATGCCAAAACCATGTCAAAGAAGGTCTTTAGGAGCGGCCCAGCACTCCAAAAGATCTAAGTTCTACCCATCTGTGCATAGGCCATGAAAATAAAGTGTGGGCTAGTCCCCTTGTTTCATTTCCTTTCAACCTCAGCTGCTGTCTTTATATTCTTTTTCTGGCATTGGCAGCAGATATGGGATAAAATATCAAATTGTCCATATTCGTACTACTTTGTAGTGTTGCACCAATGCCATTTTTTTGCCCCAATACCTGGATGTGCAATATTGGCCGGTGTGTGTATATATTAAGAACTGCATACTACTTGGATGTAAAATAATGGGCTCTATGCACAGCTCCACTACTTCCTGAATTTAAAGCAGCTCCTTTGTTTCCTGTCTTTCATTACTGGACGAACTGATTAATCCAGGTGTGTCTGGCCAGTTACTTAGGTCATACACACCTGGATTAATCAGTGCATCCAATCATGAAAGACGGGAAACAAAGGAGCTGCTTTAAATTCAGGAAGTAGTGGAGCTGTGCATAGAGCCCATTGCCATCATGGCTTCATGTCAAGCTGCTGCCTGCCTTTGTGAAGCAGGAAAAAGACTAAAACAAAGTGAATCCAGTAGAACTTTGTATTGCCTACCTGGAATGAGGGACAATAGTTGAATACATTTTTGGCTCTCAAAATGGTATGGGTGCCCTATTTGTTGGTATTTACCGATGCTGGATTGGGGCTCTGCCCAATACTGGTATCTATATCGGTGCAACAATACTACTTTGTATCGGCTGCCTCCAGTTGTCAGTTTGTTTTGCTTCCAGCTTACGCTCTGATGAAACTGTGATGACAGCATAAAGATTACAGAGCCACTAACGGCCCTGGAGACCCTGACTGAGGAGAGGAAAACTGATCCCATCTCAATACAGCTAAAGCTAACAGAACAACACCCTAATATTTTAATCCTTCTTAATGTAAGCTTGTAAATAAATTAAAAAAGTTACGTTTGTCCAAGTGGCCAATCAGTTCCAATCTCCGTACTAACGCATAGCATCATATAAAACTAGTTTAGTTCATAATAAGCTCTGGGTTTTGTGTAAAATATGTATGGTTTTCTTTTTGGATATAGTGCAGTATTATGGTGAATGGAAAAGTGGGCCACTTTAAACGAATTAGTGCAGAAAAGTGCAGTAATTTTAGTAAAGCTGTGCTAATGTGTATAGGAATTAGATTAGTGTAGTTAATGTGTTTATGCTGTTAGGGATTTGTTGGTTAATTCTGTTAGGAATTCATGCTTGTGGTAAGCATTGGGTGTGTATGTAATTAACAGTAATATCCATATTTCCTAAGGTTTTTACCCAACCATTGTCTAATGAGCTGTGCAGCAACTAAAATTCTTGACAATTATGTCTACAGTACAGGGGCAATAAAAGGGGTTAGGACCAGTTCTACAGGGGCACTGGCCCCGCTGGCCCCTGTCTAGAAGCAGCTATGCTCCCATTATACAAATAAACAGAAATAAGCAGGAATTATCCACATTTTTACTCAAACTTTTATATTAAGTAGCTTCAATCCTCATAACTAAGTTTAGGACATTAGTTTTGTCTCCACCTAAGTTCTAAATGTTTTGGGGAGGGGGGGGTAGGGGTGCAAGTGTGTGTAAACAATGTTAAACCTGTTTGAAAGGGTCATGACTAGCAGGGACACTATGACACGTGCTAGCATATCTCTGCTATGAAAGGAATGCTTCCATCATGTCACGTATGTTGAAATGAACACATATGTTCCTGCACAGTGGGGAGAAAAAAAAGCTATTGATAGACTCCTCTGTTTTCCAAAATAATTCACATATAAATGATCCAGAGAACACAACTGACAAGTTTGCTTTATTTTTTTCTTATTGATGTCCAGTTCATCTAATTTTAATGAAACATCCATGTTTGATCTGTTTCTTTAGGTCCTGGGTGGCGAGCAGAACTCCGGCCATCCAATCATCCGGTCTCCGAGTTCGACTTTGATGTGGTGATTGGAGCAGACGGCCGCAGAAGCACTTTAGATGGTGAGGAATGACCTCAACTTGGACCCGTGGACGTATTGTTGGGATGCATGTAGTCTCTGTGTTGACAGCTGGTCCAGCATGAAGCACAGAGAGTTTTGTCATTGACCCACATTGAGGAAAGTGTTTCACTGAAGCATTTCCTGCTCACATAGTTTCAAGTGACTGCTTTTTATATGGCTTATCTTTAACCTCTCTGTCCATGAATAAAAAATGGGTTTTATCCTTCAGGCTAAAGGACTCATTAATCTCCCTTCACACATGTCTGAACTTAAGGGAAATAATATCTGGCTCCGCTTTGCTGTTATACAAGCTTATAAAGTCATAAAACGTCTTCTAGAAATGCTTTCCTTAAGAAGTAGGACCTTTCATGAGAATAATTTACCATTTTTCAAGTTATTCATTTCTGAGGTCAAACATCCATGTTGGATCAGAATGCCTGAATCGCAGTCTGTGCTCTAATGCTTTCATATCGTTGTTCCAACTGGATGAGGTCTGAGATTTGCTCTGGCTCATCAAGATCATTTACCCAAAAACCTAAAAGCTCAATAATATGCAGCTTTTCTTGCAGTAAACAATCATGTTGGACAATTTTAAACAGTGAAATAAAAAATTGTAATTAAGAACAGAAAATGACTTTTTATTGGAACAGCAGGCAAACTTCAACAATGTCTCATTTACACGGCTTATAGTCCTGGGTGATATGGAAAAAAAATCATATATCACAATATGGACTATTTTATATCACAATAATGATAACAACAGATCTATGCAGCAGTTGAGTAAGTTTTTGGTTCATATCTGATAAATATGACAAAACCATATAATTGCTTACTTTTTTCATCTTTATTTTGCAGTGATATTTACAGAACTGTCACAAATGAGAAAAATAAATAGTAGAGCAGCAATATATATGCATCAGATGACCACAGATGAGGCGGAGGTAGCGCTACAGTAGCCTCCACATTTAAAACGAATTACTCTGTTATCTTCTGCTTTTTTTTGCAACCTTCTCCCGCTCTTTCTAAACTTGCTTTACCTTGCACATTTTTCATGGTTATTCTTTAGGTCAGCGGTCCCCAACCTTTTTTGCGCCACGGGCCGGTTATATGTCAGACAATATTTTCACGGATCGGCCTTTAAAGTGTGGGGGGAGTAAATATGATCAAATAAAATGTACAAACAGCATAAAATAAAACTCACCATTATGTTGAAATAGTGGGAGCCCTGAGCTTGTTTCTCCGAAACAAGCCGGTCCCATCTAGGCGTAATCGGAGACAATGACA
>NW_015151512.1:40787-42081 GCF_000732505.1 Cyprinodon variegatus
TCAGTACTTCCACTTTTACCAGAGTATTTTTTAACACAAGTATCTGTACTTTTACTCAAGTACGGAAAGTGAGTACTTTTGAAATCTCTGCCAACGGACCGGTACCGGTCCACGGCACGGTGGTTGGGGACCGCTGCTTTAGGTGATTATATACTTTGCAAATGACCGTTGGCTGCTCCGTGTCGGACTTCTTAAATTAACCTCTTTGTGGTAAAAGTACCTCATCTTGGGCTGTCTGCATAGACGTTTCTGTTTGTTGCAGCCACAGGTTTAAGTGGTTGCAACAAACAAAGCTGAGCTCTCATGAGTTAAGTAACAGAAAGCATTTTGCAAACCCTCATGTGAGTCAAAAGCAGTAAAGCAGCATCATGTTGCAAAACCACAAGACGCTGCTTCTTTGTAGATAAAAAAAAAATCTCTTATCACCTATATAAGCTGTGTGTAGGCTACGTGACGGCACTAGACTACAATCATACATTTGTCGTAGTCTACCTTGGGCAATATTTGCTTGAATGCCAGATAAAATGGTGTTAGAAATGAAAGAATAGAATTAGCAATATAGACACTTTTCTATCGTCCGTACGATATGTATCGTCCTATCGCCCAGCCCTACACAAAATGGCATAACTCTCTTTCCTTCTATAAAAAAAAAAACAACCTTTGGATGCATTTCTTTGAGCTCTGTTACTCCTACAGACTCATAGACATTGTTATGGACGGGCTGTTTCATAGTGATATGGTTCTGGTATTAGCCAGGCCCACTCAGCTTTTAATAGTTTTAGAGGGATATTTCCTGTTTAGGAGTTCTTCCCCAGCGTGGTCTCCTTAGGAACAACGGGCCACAAGAGAGACGGTCGCAGTCTCACAGTCTTGTGTCTTAGCAGAGCAAAATATTTTGCTCCACCAATGTTAAAAATTAATATCATGGCTTATGACACAACAAAAGTGACATAATGCAGTCAGACTGGAACCTGTCTGGTTTTTATTTCATTTTTTGATAAAAGAACGGAAGGCTGACTGAATATTCAGTAGCAAACTGGCCTCCTGTTAGGTACCATGCTGGAACGCACTGCAGCCTCCAAATGTTTGCAGAAGCAGTGCATCCCTAGCTGAAGTGTTTTATACACTTTGGCTTTGAAATGTTTTGAAAACTTGAGATGGCAATGATTTGGTAGGGAGAGTGTATATTTTTGACCTTGTTGTTTCTGATAACTGGTAGCTGTTCATATATTTGCCTCATTAGTGCTCTGCAAAGTTATGCATATGTTAAAGGAATAGTACACCCAAAACATGA
>NW_015151512.1:43772-49575 GCF_000732505.1 Cyprinodon variegatus
GTTCAATTCAACTCTGAGCGACAAAATGAGAAAAAGAAAATCCAGGAAATGAAATTGTAGGATTTTTATAGAATTTCTTTGTACATTTTGGTGAAGTAAAATATTTGTTAAAAAACAACAGTTCACCTTAACACTTTGTAGCATATTCCTTGTGTGCAAAGAAGGAAATCAATTTCCTGTAAGTCTTCACCAGGTTTCCTCACGCAGCAGCTGGTATTTTGGTCCATTCCTCCATCAGATCTCCTCTAGGGCAGAGATGTTTTGGGCTGCTGCTGGGTAACAGACTTTCAACTCCCTTTTAAAACTGTAGCTCTGCAGACTAGCAAGGCTACTCTAGGATCTTACAAGGTTTTTTACGGAGCCTCTCCTTCATTGGCTAAGTGATGCTTTGGGATCAGTTCTTGCTGGAAGATCCAGCCAGGTTCCATCTTCAATGGCCTCACTGATGGAAGGAGGTTCTTCTCATACATGACCTCATTTATTGTTCCATCAACAGGGATCAGTTATCCTGTCTCTTTTGCAGAAAATGTATTTATTCTTTAGTTCATGGAGACTTTGGTGACATAAAGGCACAGAACTCTGCCCTCCCGAGCAAGTGGATCTTCTTTCTCTCTTAAACTCACTTTCCGCTGTCGTCATGCTGAGCAGGTCGCCTTCGCTACACCAGACATTAAACCTTTCCACTTTGAATCCAGATTACAAATCAAATGTGAATGTGCAACGCTGCTGCTAATCCCGCCCTAAATTGCAAACATTTAATAATGAAAACAATGTTTAACCGACACAATTTCACCCTATAGTCTCATTCTCTCATCTCCTGCTCCTCCAGTCTGTGTCTTTGCACCGCTGCTTTCTTCCTCTTCTTCGTGTTTTATTTTTTTTTATTAATTAATTAATTTTTTGCTGGATGGCAAGCAACTAATTGTGCATCTATCGCACCAATCGGTATGGAGTGTGGAACTAAATAGCTGAATTACATGTATTTTTCTTAACTTGTTTCCGTAAAAGTCTCTATAAAACTCTTCAGACCCCGATGTTTCTTCCTCCCAGCTATCCTATCCAGGCGATGATGTCATGTAGAGCGTTTTAGGACAGCCAATAGCGACGATTCATGCTGAGGAGTTTGAAACCCTGCTTGCCTGTACGTATGTGGGAGTCTGCGCTGCTCCGATAGTGAAATAATATTGGCAGGTTCGTAATCTTGATGAACTGACCGAACAGACGATGTTTTGAGGTGGACTTTCTTCCATGAAAACAACTTTCTACCCACTGATCACATCAAATACAGCAAAGACACTGAACACAAGTGCAGCACAAGCATCAGATGCATCTGCACACATTTAACTAGAGGCACTTTATCAAAGAAACTGACCTGAATGAAGCAGCAGACACATCTTTGCTGCTCAAATTACATTGGCTATCACCAACAGTATGACCAATGGATCAAGAAGGTTTGATTTGGGACATCAGCTACTGTAGCTCCTCTGAAGTGTTTTTTTTGGCTTTTCCATAATTTTCTCAGGAATTATGAGAGAATGTGTTCTATAAATGTGCTGCCATACCAACAATACTGGCAGCACCAAACCACTACAAGGAAAAACCCCAGAAAACAGGCAGCCTATTGTTGCCTAAGGTCTTACAGAAGTATTTCGAGGTCAGAGGATTATTGGTATAAAGTGCTTGGAAGTCAGTTTTAACCTTTTAGTGAGAGAAACGGTTCAAATGTTTCCATTTTCTGTTGTTTCTTTAAAGGAAACGTGAGTCTTTCAGACTAGAAAAGCAAAACCTTTAAAGTGACGTCTTAAAGCTGGGAGCCAGGCGTGTTTGTGTGCCAGCCAGTGCAGTGAGTGATATTCCTTCACAGCGGATCATGATAAATAGGGCTCTAATTAAAGCATAGCGCCTCTCACCTTTATTCTAGTTCTCACACAGCTAATAAAAAAAACAAAATAACACCAACACTGCAGGCAGGGTTTCAGTTCAGTATAATTTTGGACTGGAAAAAAATTACTTTACTGGACGTAAGCACCAGGACTGAAATGAAATACAAATATTTATTGTCATGTGAAGTTTGCACCAAGGTAGCACAGATAAACACGGAGGCTTCTGTCAGACACGAGTATTTACCATGAAACTCTTTCTAGAAACACAAGTTCTTAATTGTCAACATTATCCAGAACTTTTTCCACAAGTGTAGTCCAAACACACACACACACTCGTTCTGCCATCATAGTGAGGACCATGTGTTGACTCCCATTGATTTTCATTCATTTTAACCCATTCTATGCCGTATCCCTAAAACTACCCCTTAACCTAACCATTAACAATGCATACCTCACCCTAACCCTAACCAGTTGAGACCTTAGCCCCAAAACCTAACCATTAGCAAAATAGCATGTGAGGACCGGCAAAATGTCCTCACTTTGCAACAACTGGTGCTCAATTTGACGGTGAAATTGGAAAAATGGTCCTCACTCTGAGGGCTAGACAGGTACACACACACACACATACTTGTTCTGCCTTAGTAGAAAGTAGTGATGACCATGTGTTGACTACCATTGATATTCAGTCATTTTCAACCCTTTCTATGCCCCTACCCTAAAACTAACCCTTAACCTAACCATTACCAATACATACCTCACCCTAACCCTAACCAGTTGATACCTTAGTCCTAAACCTCACCATTAGCAAAATAGCATGTGAGGACCGGCAAAATATCCTCACTTTGCAACAAGTGGACCTCAATTTGATGGGAAAATTGGAAAAATGGTCCTCACTGTGAGGGCAAGACAGGTACACACAAACATGCGCGCACACACACACACAGGTGTCGAAGGCCTGCACGGCTGAGTCTCCAATGGTCTCCCTCTCATCTTACATTGGCTGCTGGTGCTGAGTGAAATCTCTCTGGGTCAACTGG
This sequence comes from Cyprinodon variegatus, assembly GCF_000732505.1. Lineage (NCBI taxonomy): Eukaryota > Metazoa > Chordata > Actinopteri > Cyprinodontiformes > Cyprinodontidae > Cyprinodon > Cyprinodon variegatus. The sequence goes on from NW_015151512.1 coordinate 46,693, forward strand.
GTCATGATACACACACACACACACACACACACACACACACACACACACACACACACACACCCAGAGCAGACGCTTCAGAGGCCTCAGGCTCACTTATGGCAGTTTATTTTGTCATGAGGACAGTCACTATGAGCCTCACTGTCTCTGCACCACTAAGTTTTAATCATGATAATAAAACCAACATCAGCTGCACCCAGTTAAAGTTCTTCTTGTGGAAAAAAAAATATTTTTTTAGGTTTAAAGGTTTTAAACTGGAACAAATATATATTTTCTGTTCTGCAGCAGTCGCATACAGGCGGCCTCCAACCCTCTGATTTCTTTACTTATTCAGATTTACTTGTAAAAACACTTCAGCACAAAAAGGCTTATTTATGTGAAAATGGTTTGAATGGAAAAGGTTTTTGAAATAAGAATTTGCCGCTGGTTTTAGTCTTCAATCACAGAGTTATTCCCAGTTATGCACCAAAGACATGTTTTTATTAAATATATCCCTATCTACTGATGCTTTTAGAGACTAGGAAGAATCAGCTTTTAGGTTTTCAAAAGAGATTTTTTTTCAATTTCTGACCTTTCTGGTCAGAGCTTTTTTTATTTAAACTGATTAGCCTTGATTGAAGCATGATGACCATGTTAATGAGTCTGTTAAATAAAATTATGAGGAAAACTTTAATATGAAAGGGTTGTAGTGTCCAACTAGTTTGGCATTTTATCCATTTATATGTTTACTGTCTGTTCCAGTACACATTAGCAATAAAAGAAAAAAGACAGAAGGAAACTTTATTACCATTATTGGAGAAATTCAATCCTGCTAATTAATTTAGGAAATACTGCTAGTTATTTTAACTCTCCCCTTTTGGTGCATGTCTCATGCACAAGAAATCCTGAACTAGTGCTGCAAGGCACTGGTTTAAACTTTAGAGCGGCTTATTTTTACTGGTAATTATAGAATTTAAGTTCAAGATTTTTTATGAAAAATCTGGAAAGGCTTTTATTTCTTATATTTGTTAGAAACCCCATAATTTAGGCTAAAACCGACTGACTGATCCATCATACATGCTGCTGGTTTATTGGCTGTTGTTGCTACTTATTCATCCATTTCTATGATAAAATTATAACAAATGTTTTGTTATGTTACCATGCATCCATGCTCCTTCTCTGTGCTCTCTTACTTTTTTTGCTCCTGTAGATTATTTCCTATTAATGAGTGGGTCTGTTTCTGTGGCTCAGTCTGAGAAACGGCATGTGGTTGGTTCCTTTTCAGGAAATCTTGCCTGTTGAGACGGTCCCGTTTTTTTGTTTCTTTTCACCATCCGATCTGCACCAGAAGGACAATCCGTACAACCAGCTCATCTGTGCAACCAGATTTTCCTCCATGTTGTCATAAATCTTTAATTTTACTTCTGAAAATGCTTGAAATGTATAAAACTTTTTAAATGCTGACTGCTACGGGACGATTCCTGTGCCTTACGTTGGAACGTAAAACACTTCTAACATCAGATGTATCCGTCTAGCCAGAATCCCAGTTTAACAGGCTATGTTTGGAAATAGACTCCAACCTTTTTTTCAAAATTTTAAAATTTTTAACGTTTCTTCCTGCAGGACTACATGGAAACTGAGCGACTGCTGAGTTCTGACAACGTTAACCAGGAGGCATTGCTGTCCTACGCACGTGAGGCTGCTGACTTTGGCACCAACTACCAGCTCCCCTCCCTGGACTACGCCATCAACCACTACGGACAGCCAGATGTAGCCATGTTCGACTTCACCTGCATGTACGCATCAGAGAACGCCGCCCTGATTAGGGAGAAACACGGACATCAGTTACTGGTTGCACTGGTGGGAGATAGCCTTCTGGAGGTGAGAGACACTGGGTATCATTTTGGGTGGTTTTCTCAAGGAATAATGCAGGAATGATCCTTTGACACACCTTTTTTTTTGCTTTCAGCCTTTCTGGCCCATGGGAACGGGTTGTGCTCGGGGATTTCTGGCTGCCTTCGACACTGCTTGGATGGTGAGGGGCTGGGCACAGGGAAAGAGCCCCCTGGAAACACTGGCAGAAAGGTGAGGATCCATCTGACATCAAGCTGTCAGAAACAGCAGATCTTGATCGGGATGTTGCTATTAATAACATTTCTCCAATCAATAAAGTTCAATTAATAAAATGTCACATGTCCCTTTAAAGCAGGCATCCCCAAACTCGGTCCTCGAGGGCCGCTGTCCTGCAGGTTTTAGAGGTTTCTCTGCTCCAGCACAGCTGATTTTAATTTAAAGCTGATTAACAGGCTTTTGCTCTACTGCAATCATTATAATCAGCTGTTTTAAAGCAGGGAAACCTCTAAAAACTGCAGGACAGCGGCCCTCGAGGACCGAGTTTGGGGATGCCTCCTTTAAAGGGTTGTCTTTTAGAATAACTGCACGTGACTTTGTCCAGGAAGTAAAGGTACAATGTGAATATGAGATATTTTTGTCAGACTTTTGTTTCGAAGCAAGAAAGATAGTACAGGGGTTGACATTAAGGATTTTTACCACATTTCATTTGCCCTGAAACAATTTTTACTTGCCCAGTATAATGTTTGATAAATATAGTCTATATTTCCTAATATCCATTTTTGTATATATATCAATGAAACATGTTTGTTTTTTTAAATGTTTTTGTAATTCAGTATTTTTTAAGTTTCCAGGTTCCTGCTGTGTATCTGCATGCGTCAGATAATGAACTCAAGCCTACATTACCGTGTTTACATGCTTTTCAATCCTTCCATCCACTAAATTTTGATTTACACTGTTTTGTACTTGGAAAAATATAAATTGTAATGTTAAAAAATCTAAAAAAAACTTGACAGGTTAAAAACTTAAGATAAATCACAAGACAGAAGTCAATGT
>NW_015151512.1:50542-52571 GCF_000732505.1 Cyprinodon variegatus
CTCCTTTAAAGATACTGGGAAGAACAAAGCAAGAGGGCCTTCGTCACAAAATCTCTTTAAGAGAAGGTTTCATACCAAACCTGCTGAGACGCATCAGAACTGAGCAGGTCTCTTCTGTGGATTAGTTTGTAATTTGAATTAGTGCCAGAAAAACACTTTAGGATATTGAAAAAAGAATGTAGCATTTTATTAATGGTGGCAGACAATATGTTTTAGCTTTTTTCCCATTTTGCAGTAACAAACAAGGTGATGTAAATTGGCACAGAATGGTTTGTTACGTTAAACTAAAAAAAACAAAAGAAAACCTTTAAATAGTCAGAAGGAAGTGTGCAGGAGGACCTTAAGCCACGTCAAGCAGAGCAGGGTAGCCGTGTGACATATTGTTATTAGAACATGCTACATTATTGCTTTTTAAACGTAGAATTGTTTTATCAAAAGAAAAAACATTAAGCTGTATCATACATTTTATCTTTCATGCATTTGTCTTAGAGGATCATCTGAAGTCGTTAAATGTGTCGTTTTATCTGTTTGCTCATTAAATCATTTTGATGTGTCAGGGAAAATATTTAATTACTAAAAAAGCCCTAAATTTGATTGTTAAAGCAGCACTAACTTAATAAATCGCACTTAGAGACCCTGTGAGGGTAATCTAAGAGGTTATGAGCCGATTGAGCGATTCCCCGTGGATTGTCGCAACATCTGAGTTTTCAGTCTCAAAAAACATCCATCTTTAAAGACTCCTGCTAATACGTCCGTTTTCAAACCACCAGCGGGTCGGACCAATGACATTCCAGCAGTGTCTTTTGGAGCAGGACATGTAAGAATGGATTACAGAGAGATTACAAACATGGCTACGCTGGAGGACTACCTGTTGATATCGCAATTGACTCAGTTTTAGCTAAAATGGCGACAATTTCTCGTTTAAAAAGAAGCAAAGAAAAGCACTTTGTGCATTTTTGTAGATCGGAAAGATGTCTTTGTTTTTTCTTCTGACAGGATTTGGAAAAAGGTTGATTAATCAGCTTACAAGACGTCATGATTCGCTGCTACGATGGGCTGAAAGCGTATCATGGAAGGCGGGAACTAGCTGGCATGTAACCCAATCAGCTCGAAGTATTGTCGTCGTCCTTTTCATGGTCAGACTGAACGGCAGCCATCCCTGATTGATAACGTAGAACTCAACTCAGTTCGACACACATCAATCTGGCTACTGCCAGGCAGGGGCGGAGCTAGATGGGGGGCCAGGGGGCCTTAGCCAATCATTGGCCACCCCTACCGTTTTTTCCCCCCTAATACAGACAGTGGCAGCAGTAATACTCTTAAGTGGAATATTAAAAACATTTTAACTTTTCATATATTAACAATTACTTGACAACAAAAACAATGTGGTTAATTATCCACATCAATATATTAACATTAACGATAATATTTCATGCTCTTTTGGGTATGCAAAATAGGTGAGAAATTCCCAAAATGAGGTTAATATTAACAGTATAAAACTGGTGCACTCTGCTCCTTATCTATACGTTAACAGCTTTTTCTGTGTGCAGCATGCTCGCACACTCTTTCTACTATAATAACAGTTTATATGCAACATTTTCCCCCCTCATTCATAAAACGGTGAAATCGGGGACAGCTTTAGCCGGCGACAGGTGGTCGAAACAAGGACTGCCCCCAGAAATTGGGGACGTCTGGTCACCCTATATTAAAATATATCTACTGTACACTGCATTACATCACAATACTTCACACCGCTTCAGATATGTTGAGGTCATAGACAGTGTTGTGCCTGAACGCGTTCATTGAACGAAAGTTCATGAACTCGTTCATATTTTGGGCGAACGTGAACTGAACGTACTGCATTACTGCCTGATGAACGTTATTGTGAACTCGTTCATTCTGGTGTCTGTGAACGGCACGCTCTCTCAGTTCAACTCCGTTCAATAGGTTGCCAGATATATTTAGAGCCCTCCAGGCGAAACCCCGGCTAAATTACACCGTAAACAGGCCTTAATTTGTAGCGGGAAAA
>NW_015151512.1:53683-55151 GCF_000732505.1 Cyprinodon variegatus
GGACCGCGATGCACTTGAGTGAAATAAAGGCCCGGGCCTATATTAGAGAATTTACGGTAATTAAGTTCTGCTTTAGAATATCTATAAACATAAAGAATACCAATAAACTGCTGCGTTTAAAATCTGTCATCCTTTCTCTCTCTTTAAGGGAAAGTATTTATCGTCTGCTGCCTCAGACGACTCCAGAAAACATCAGTAAGAACTTTGATCAGTACACCATCGATCCTGCTACTCGCTACCCCAACCTCAACTCCAGCTGTGTACGGCCACAACAGGTACCTGATTGTTTTCAGCTGCTGTATGAATTTTAAAGGATAGATAGTTTTCCTGATGTTCTAACATGTTTAGACCAGTTTTACCCAGAAGCAACAATCACTGCGACTGAGATCAAATCTCCCATTCCTCCTCACTACAAGATAAACACAAAAAGCTGTGCATGGACTATATTCTAGCATGGATGGGTTGGTCATGAAAAGCAGGTAAAAGAAACCTTGACATCCCATAGTTTTTGTCATGGAGCAGGCTTTATTCAACTATTTGGAGTATCTTATTAAAATCTGACTTTTTGCGTCTCTTTCAGTAAGAAATGTATTGATGGGAGGTGCTGAAATGTATCACATTTTCAAATTAAGAAAGCTGCTATATAAAAACTGTTAATATAAATATTTTTCTAACGATAAATACACTTTATTGCCAAATGTATCGGGTCACACCGCTGGATTAATAGTTTTGATATTAGAGTCGCTTGCATGACTGCAGCAGGTGAATAAAGTTTGATGTTGAATAAGTTGACCTGTCTGCACAGACTCCTGCCTTCTTATGACACCTGTAGGACGAACTGGAGCAGATGTCAAATTCAGCCTTTTAAAATGAGAAAAGGATGTCATCGAAGTTCATGTAAATACAAAAGTAGAATTATCTCTTGGTCAATATGGTTTTAGGGCTGAAACAATCACATTAATTCTGATTTATCGATTATTAAAATAGTCATCAAGTTTGGTTATCAAATTTTTCCCTAGAGAATGGAAACTGACTCTAAAACTGGTTTGCAACCTGCGTCTTCAGAGCTTCCTTCACTGTGACTCTAACAAAGCTGGGTGCAAAATAATTTATTGATAAAGGCAATAAGAACGTTTTCTTCTGTGGTTTCATGCAATATAGTACAGAAAATCTACGCTGATTTAATTTCTTGGGCTTTAAATGCCGTATTTTCTGGACAATATCCGCCACTTGTTTCCCATGCTTTGAACCATGCTGCTTATTAAAAGGTGCAGCTTTTCTATGGATTTTTTCCTAACCGCCAGAGGGGGAAGTCAAAGTTCGAAATGTCTGAATTGTCATTTAGGCCACTCACACTGGAGGTGGAGGTTTCTTCCTGTTAAAGGAATAGTTCACCCAAAACATGATTAGCCTTCATTTTCTACTCACCCCCATGCTGAACAACACTCTGGAGTACTTTTTTGATATC